>NC_134025.1:26769813-27072843 GCF_964204645.1 Tubulanus polymorphus
GTAAGTTAGAAACTACCCACGGGTAATGTATCTTTACGGTAATACGAGCGCAGAAGTCTGTTCACTTGTTTTTAGCCGTAAATTCATTATCGTCATTGACACTCTCTTCACGTTTGTATAATGCCCCAATGTAAATAACGACAGGCTTTATTGGGTGGTCAATCTACGCGCAAGATACATTAATCCCAAAAACAAATTGAATCAGATGTTTAAATTCTACGTCTCGTAAATAAGTGATCGCGTACACCAAATGTTTTCCCGATGACCCGCACCAGTGATATCTGAAGACACGGATGCACCAAGAATGCTACCTTGATCGGAAAGAAGGCCTTACAGGTTTATGAGCCGTAGGATAAAAATGTGTCCTTTCATTTCGACGCGATGATCACGACACTACCGTGACGTCTGCGCGCGACAATCAGATGAATAAGCAATACTAGACGAGACGCCTGGTGCGGTTATAACCGAAAAAAAGTTAGCGGATGAGGTGATAAGACGTGACTAGCAACTAAAACGACCTTAGTAAAACGTGTCGCTGAAAGTAAATGAGTGCGACAGAATCAGCTCTTCGAATCATCATCATTTGACGAGTATAAATAAGCAATGGCATTAAAACTGACCACATAAATCGCTCAGCTCAATGAATCTATAGATCATTTTTCATTGATAAGACAAAACCGTATGGGTTTGATTAGATCTTATCCTAGATTTTTTCGTAACCATGGTGACCGACTAAGATGGGTACGGAAATGGTAATAAAACTTCATCATCATCGTACAGAATTCAGAGTGAATCGTAGTGAGTTTAAACGCGACATGGAAACAATGATAAATCGTCAGACACGTACGTCAATGGCTATCCACACTTTCAACAGTGTTAAATCCTCGAAACATTCCATTTTACACTCTTCATCATTGTTGAATTTGTAACATCGGCGCATCTCAGATTGTTATTGCCTGTATTTTAACAGCGACATGATGTTCAGTATTATATGAATAAAATATTCACGAACAGGACCTAACAAAAAGTGAAACACGTCTCCACGAAACGATCTGGACCATTTTGCTTGTATAATTAAGACTTATCGTGTCTGACTGAATGATAAAATAGGGATTGTAGCAGTTAAGGCACTTTGTGTCTGGCAACTGGTGTTGGCCATTTGGGAAATCAAGTCAAGATTTCTCGGCATTAATGGCCGCATTTTCATCGTATTGTATGATATATAGATCCATATAAAGACGTGGGAATTGGGGTACAAAAACAAATTAATCGGGAGTGAAAAACCTTCATTACGCACGAACCATTCGTGTATTGGGATAGACCAGGACATAATGAGATATCGGGCCAAATTATTCGGTACTGTAAAATAGGTCCTTGCATTAGGGAACGAATTCAAACATACCTTCCAGCCAGTCTCGGAAAGTGACAGATTCACTGCGTTTGTGGTGCATTCACGAACGCAGATTTCCTGACGTAACTCATTGAATAAACTAATAAACTAATAATACTAGAAAATCATTTAAGGTATTCGTTGCGAATTTAAAGTCCTTTCCAAATCTCAGAGGGAATGCTGATTTCACGACCGATTATGGAATTAACGGTGATAATGTTAGTTAGTTGTTTACTTCAACTTTGCGGATTAATCTGATATATTGACAGCTAATATTCAAAACAGTTTTCTTCCTCGAAACCAGTTGAGCATCGATGACTCAACATCATTCGGGATTTTTTAGTATTTAGCGCCATTACGATGTGAAAATGCTGGTAATCCCTTGGTGTTATCATGAAACTGGCTGTGCCTTTTTCTACAGTTGCAACGTTTATTACCATCGCTTGGGAGATCTGGCCGACAAAGATGCATAAATTGACTACGAATCAAGAACGCTTGATACATAGACATTTCTGCAGTAATGAAAGATAAATCCCATTGCATTAGATCCGGGATTCCCTGGTCTTCAAAATACTGTGACAACCTGGAAGAATGTGATGTACATCAGGGTATCAGTTTGATCGGTCGATTAGGGGGTCATTTCTCGGACAAAGTAACTATATATTTCTGACTGAAGTATTGGTTAGAGTGTCTGATCATAACCCAAGAACACAAACGGGTAGTAAAACAAACGCTTGATGAATAACATACAAAATTCGTTTGTTTCGTCCGCTGACGCACCGCCCGTTACCTTATCAATAATTTATTCTATCGCACGGAGCAAACATCGTTAGCGGTCTTCATTCCAACTGGCATTCTCCCATCCAATCCACGACTTCAACCAAAATTAGAGAGATTACTGAATACACACTTGTAGTGAAATGACATTAGGTACCTGTCATTTCGGGCATTTTTAACTTAATTACGTACACGATAACTCAATTAGTGCCTGTTCGTTTGGTTCTTCTCGTTGACGGTTGTGGAGAAGCCGGGCGCACTCCGACTTTCACTTGAAAAGGAATAGTTCTGATTGAAAAATGGCTCTCCTTGGCTTTCTCTGTTTGATGTACGGAGAAAAAATGATCTTGATTGAAATACAATTCTCTCACCGGTAATGCGATATGTTTTCACAGAATAACAACGAAGTAAACATTGCATTCGCAGGTAGAAAATATGTGTCATTCATTTATCACTGCTTATCGGTACTGATAAGGACAAGTTGGATTATTGTTGATCGATTTCTAATTAATCTTATAGATTTGCCAATAGATCGGTCCCCGTGATATTAAATGGAGCGAACGGATTCTCGTGGAATAAATGTATTAATAGCCGCGGTGTACGCGTATTGGTGTATATGTATCTGTTAAAAAATGTGAGGCACTTGACTTCACGCGTTTTTCCATTTTCATCCAACTGTAATAACGTTCTAATATTTAGATTCTCTAAATCACACGTCATCGAGTGTCACCTGAAGAACCGGTATACGTCTTTGCTGAAGGGGCGTTTTTCGCCGTTGATGACAAACATTTGATGCACGGTCATGCACTGTACATCCTTTCATTCGGATTAGATTCAAATCTAATTCCAAAAATCCTCCGCATCGATTTCTCTCGATAGAGTCTGTGAATATCATTTTACCGCAAATAAGAAACCATGTCCCTCGACACACACACACATATACGATTCTATGTTTAAATTACCTTCTTAATCGAAGGGTTAGTTTCAATAGTGATTCGTTAAAAAACGGTCTCGTACAAACGGTAAAACTTTAACGGTACGAATTTAGTTTTTCAGGTAGTAATCACATAGTCAAAGCTTTCTTTCGTGTAAAGAATCTACTCGGATTCTAAGAATATTGACCACTCAAATCGTCAGAAACTGTTTTAAAATGCGAATGCAGTAATAGATGGATACACGGAAACAACTTTTTGTTTCCTAATTGAACGAAAGTTTATACGAGGATATTACACATGTTGAGGAAATCCAGACAATGAACTTATCTTAACTTTTTGTACACGAACCCACAAGGATTTGACACATGCCGTCTCTAAGTCGCAGCAAAGAATCGAAAAATGCAAATAAATGCGTTACTTACACGGAAACCCTCGGTGAGTTCGTCAATTTAACGTTAACACGTTATTTGCGGTATATAATCACCCGAGGGTGGCGGAAAGAGCTGTTCACCGTCTCAGTAGTGCACGAAAGAGACAGTTTCTATTGATACTGATCTACCACATCTTAACGCCGTGTTTCTACCGGTGTTTTTCTCGTCGCAATTAGCGCGCGTAACGAAAAAGAGAAGGTGCCTTTTCTGACTGAAGGCCAGTGTAACTATCACGACATTGGTCAGAAGAAACTCTGCGTTTCACTCCTTCAAATTCGTCGAATTCATAGCAGCAGCAGCGAAGGTGGTAATTGTAGATTCCATGAGATGAAAATACATTCGAGTAAATTGCTGTGAGAAATATCAGGACACAACGAAACTGATGGATATCACTACTTTAAGATCGCGTGCAAGAAGGCCCCCCGAGAAAACGAAATGCTGTTATTACCCAGGCGTTCCTGCTTTCAGGCGGAAAGAGACTTCGATCTAAAAGTTTGTTTTTTTTATAGTAAACTGACCTAAAAGTTTACGAACAGAACTCGATAGATAATTTCTCACATTCACGACGACCAATATCATCGTTTTTAAGAGATCATCTTGAAATAATCATCGTCTAGGCTAAACGATAATCACAATACGTGAGGAGCCACTGTAAGAAAAATACATCACGTACACGGACCAATAAACGTTTGAGATATTCGGGAGAAGTTAGAATGACGACCGGCCGGTAATAAGACCTTTTTATCTGATAATTTCTCTCCCGAAGCGAACGATGTGTATCGACAATTTCATTACACAGAAAATATCAGAAAATCCGTCAAAATGAATCAACGAGCGATGACGTGTGCGAGGGGAAAAACGACTCGAAGCTACAGAAAGAGATTACCGTGACGTGATGTACTCGTTAGACAAACTTTTACCGCGGGCTTTTCATTGTTTCACTGTCTCATTTGGTGACATATAATTCCAAACTGCGCATCTAATATAACCTTTGTTATAATAAACACGTCCGAATTGTCCCGCAGGTCCTTTCCGACCGTAAACTGCACAGCTATCATTTCCCCAAATCTTGCTCCGTACTTTGACGAGAAACCTATGTAGTTTTGCTAATATACATATACATACGCCAGATTGTCTCGGTAAATGTCACTCTCTTACTTTTCCGTATTCCATCCCATTGATTCACGTGGCATTAGGAGAACATGATCGTAGGAATATCTAATGAGACGAGAATGAGATTATTTTGTTGTGATATTCAGTTTACATACGCGAAAAAAAGAATTAAAATGTTTAAATTCGAAATCCTGATTTTGACTATAATGTTTCATTCGCCGAATGAAATGCCAAGTAATCGTGGTTTTCGTGCCTTGATTGAACCTTGTCGATTGGATTGACTGAAAAGGCTGGCTGCTTGCTTTAAGCTCATTTTCTCGAACGGATCATTTATATCTGGCAACTAATTTACCGAAACAAGTTCTAAATCTAAACAGTATGAGATGATTAATCGATTCACACCAGAAATGACTTTATTCTCGGCACGCAAAATGAAATTTCCGAGTACAGAACAAGATTTCTAGCGAATCGAATGCTTCCGAGTTCGTAACGATGCAAACGATAATGCCAGATCTAACAGACTCTAAAATTCTACTAAAAATTGTGATTCACATCGCACGATCGCTGAAAGGAAACTATTACAATCTATTTTTGTGGGATCATCATCCAGTGTCAGAGATATTCATGGATTGAGGATCGAAGTGATAATTGCTTGTAAACCAACCAGTGTAGCTGATATGATGGAATGTCTCGATACAATTTCTCGTATGACAAGCAAAAATTACTTCCATTTTGAAGACTGCCGATGGGATGAAGATGAATTACCCAAAACATTTCACACCTGTTCGAAAAATCTATGTTAGCTGTAGGCCTACTTGCGCCGGAATATTCATGTTTATATCTATGTATATTCACAGTATGTATTTGTAAACATGTTACCTGCTTTGTGCAAACTGAAAAAGCAATTTATGCAATTTACCAGACTAAATAGTGTACCGACGCTTGTTCTTCCAGATTAATTCCAAATTTCTTTTCTTCCATCTAATATAACTGGAGATATATGGGGAAATGTATTGGAATCAAAAATGATCGGGTCACACGTTCGACTCGTAGAAGCCAAACCATTCTATTATGTGAACTAAAATCTACGGATAAAAAACGAATCTAATTTATATTTCCTTTAGAGAAATTTAGCGAAATCAGAAATCAATTACACACGTCTAAGTCAGATTACACTCATCTCATTTATGCTTCTTACACGACAAAAAAGCAATTTTTTTCTAGAATTCCAGGGGCCATTTCGTCCAATGATTAAATGCAAATTAGATCTGAGGTTGAAAGGATCGACGATTCAATCAGGAGAAACTCACATCAACCGTTATAAACCATAATGGATGTAAAAATTGCATCCACATCTACGTTGGTTCGACTACACATCACTTCAGTCAATGGAGAAAAAACTAAAAAATTCTCCGGAAATATCTTATTCCAATCCTTTTCTCTGTTCGTATTTCTTTTGTATTCTCGACAAAAAATCGGGGAATTAGAAATTAAGATATTCAGCGAGCAGTTTTGAACCAGGTAATGAACTAAAGAGCACGGCGAACATTGGTCTCATAACGATTCCATCCGCATCGTTGGTTACGTACCATTTATAACAATTCCGTCTGGAATGAATTGAATATTCAATGACTCCTATCATGACGGGGTGGTTTTGATGTGTCGAAATTGATGAATAATGTGACTTGCACCGCAGAATAAGTCGTTTTCCGGCTGTTGACGGGGAATTGTGTTGAATAATTTACACGTAATCCAATAGATCCTACGATCGCGGTGGTAAGCTAACAGCCTTATTAGTAAAAAGATATATAGTCTTGAAAGTCAAGAAAATGCTGTAATTTAAGTATCTTATAAGAAAACTAACTAAGTTAGTAACTAAGATATCGGATTCAGGTGAATAATTTTATGTCAATTTTATACGCACCTCACCGGGGGCGCATATTGGCAATGAGTCGTTACAGCTATTTGCAATAGAGAAAGCTAATAAATAGAAGATAATACACCAGATGCGTTTCGCGCGCTGGGAATTTTTCTCCGTTAAAGATATGTGTGTGTGTGTGTGCAATGGATCTGGTCTTCAAAGAATCGCGTTGTATTCTATCCAAATGGAAGAGTGATTAAACTCAGCTGCTCAAAAGCTGCTCTGATCTTCTTTCTTAAAAAGCTTCCTATTTAAGAATGTAGCGAAAAATGCCAATAGCTGATTAAATGTGTACTAGCCATATTCTGTTCATGACGTAGTTCATTGTATTCCGGCTCTTAACGTGGAATGGATAATCGCCAGCACGTGACCATCTCATTTGCATGAAAAATCAGAAATATGATAGATAGAACAGATATTAAGCTGTATAAGTCCCAGGAGAGCTCGCAAATGTATCGATAAAGCACTAATGGCCGAGTGCCCGGAGACCATGTTGATTCAAGATCACTGCTTGAGTGTTCCTGAATAAAGATTTACCAATGATACCAAAAAGTATCAAATTATCAGCTAACTTTCTACCATCAATTAATAATGTGTTAGATGGTCGAGAATGGTGGACAATGATAATACAAATATTGATTTTTCCAGGTTGTCTGTTTGGGATTACATTTTTAGTTACATATGGGTAGACTTTCACTGATGACTCATGGCATTTGCTGCAGTGACGTAAGTCATGTTACTGAAACGACTCGCAAACCAATAGAACATCGAGATGCTCTTTCAAAAATATCTTTGATATCGGGATTTCTATAACGACATGCAACAATATCTGATAGAATTCGAGTTGACGCAAGTCGAGGCCCTGTTACTAACGATTTCCAAGCGTAATATCTATCTGATGATTTTATGCTGATGACGGAAGATTTCCTCGAAATGAATTTTGTCATTTCTTTGATGTTCATGCTTCCGCAGCCTCAGTTCCCGCAACCGTTTTTCGTCTTCAACTAAAGATGCATCATAAACACGACATGAATCTACGTCAACGATGTAAATTTACGTTATCCACTGACAATAATTTTAGTTAATAGCCTCTATTGTAGCGAACATGCCATTGTCTACATCAACTAATCACGTGACCATTGTCCGTGCTCGGTTACTCTTCATTTCCGGATCCTTTATATCTAATAGTTGGAACCTGTATCCGTTTTCATCTTCACGTGAGGGAAATTTTCATGAAAAGCCGTAAATTAGGTTTTATCCTCGAACGAACCATGATTTATTTGACGTTCTGTTTAATCATTGTCACGACGGTACCGTCGGGTCTGTCGGGGAACGAGGGCCGTCACACGTAACCACCACGATTCGACAAGATAGTTTAGATACAGGCGATTTCATCTATGACACATTCTAATAAAGATCTGACGAGATCTCGATCTGCTAACGGTCGAATTATCAAAGAAATCTGTTTGGCAAAGGTGTCCATATTGATTCCATTTCATTCTATAGCTGATTAAATTGTGAACGAAAATGTTTTGAAATCCTGATCATTTCGTCGATTAACAAGTTTTAAAAGCGCATCTATTTGCCCATCGTTTGGTGAAAATTGTTTTCTTTTAAACAAAGAGAGCCATTAGTGGCTCGAGAAGACCTGGTATAGCATTCTTTCATGGATTCTAATAAATTTGCCAGTGTCCAATACTACGATAGAAAAACTTATATTCCCCGAACCAGATTTACGTTTTAACATTGCAAAACAAATTAGTGTGCTCTGTTGCATGCATCTAAAGCATCTAAAGATATTTCCTCAATCAAACTGGCATGAAGAATCAATATCTTACATTCTAAAAATCTCTAGAGCAAAATTACATAGTTGCGAGTTGAAATTGCTTCGACGCTCCCACAATGGCTCGTGGAAATTGCTTCGTGAACTCGGGCGGAGCTGATATGCATTTTTCATGCGGACTGAAAATGAGTTACCGTTGAATCAACAGTAATTCATTTATTTACCAAGTTGGATATATCATTTATTTGTGGAACCTCCCACTGGAATCAACTGCCGGTTTGCTTTCGTTCGCGCAGTTTTTCGAAAAGTCGGCAACATAAAAAACCTCGAATCTAAAATAGTTACGCGTTGCAGCATATCGCTCTATATTATAGTGCATAAAACAAATCCACACGATACCCGTATCAGAATGAACCAGCGTGACCGGGAATGAGGGGATTTAGGAGAGATAATTTCAGATTATTTGACTCGCGGGCAGCTGTTATAATGAAATGAAACTCACTGATTCATGAAGCTCATATATCGATATCTTGTGCTGAATTAACAAGGTAATTTCTCGTGATATCGAGGCAATATTTGGGTTGGTGCTAACGATAAGTTAACCGGGAAGGTTTTACGATCGAACACGATCTTGGTCGTAGAAGGATTACCATATTTCAGATACGTCGGATTGAGTGATATTGACCGATAAGTTTTCGTACTGTTTACTCGGAAAAGGATAAACGAATCGTTAAATGAGCCAAATAACGCAAAATTATTTCAGAGAGGTATACCTTGGTAGAAGATTCTCCCAGATGAAAACAATTCATGTCGTCTTTTAAGTTATTTCCGCAAAAATTCAGATAACACCCGACCGCATGAAGGCGCAAACAATTCGTCAGTATAGTGGGCTTAAATTCCAGATCACGATTCTTATCGAAATAATTATCCTAAGTAATAAATTGGAGTACTGTGTAAACTACATAGTATTAATTGTATTGGTTCTGTGTGGTGTGTTCGCCATTTGTCGACGACATCAAAGCAAACAAAATAATTTATCATGTCGCAATTATAATGACTTGATCCCTACATCATGGCAGTCTTCGCATTTATTGCGTCAACAGGCTGGAGACCATCAGTTTGGTTTGCTTATGGAAATCTGGTAATACATCATTTAGGGTAAATGAATGCCCGTCCTGACGCGGGACGTTTCCTGCTAACGGTAATGTCTAGGAAGCCGACATTAGACAACATCAAACTAGGCATACTACTTTTCATCATCTCTTGAAAGCAGAGTGACTGTTTTATCGGTTGACTGCATTTTGAGGAGTGGATTTCACTTGAAGATTTACCAAGTAATATACAATAATTGACAAATAATAAAGATTATGCTAATAATTGACAATAACAAAACACCTATAGATTAAGTAAATCGGACGGTTTTTCTGTAGTAGTCATGCTATAGGTGTTTGATGGCCTCGTTTTGTTCCTGTTTTTGTATCTACCTATCAAACAATAACGTGAGATTTGTCGTTTTTATAAATTACGTCAAATGCTGAAATGATTTTTCGTCATATGTCACGCGCGACCCTGGATCAACCTTATGCAAACATTATGTGCGTATTACATCAATAATGACAATATTGACACAAATTTTCCCGTGTTTTATAATAAAATATCCATTTGTAGATTGATGATTGAAATTGATTTGGCCCTGCAGCGATGTGACGTGAATAAGGTAATATATACATACACGGTCGTTAGCCATCGGCTAAGTTTATATAAACATAAATTGATTTACAATATCTATAAAAGTTTGATGAGATATTACCCGATTGATCTCTATACGCGACGGTCTATAATGCAGAAAGTATAAGTCAAGTTTTAGCATATACAGTAAATCACCATATGAAGCTATTACAAGCGTCAATATCATGTTTCTGAATCCGTCTTCCGCGAGTGGCAGGCTCATTACGATGATCAATCAAAGCGATGTTAAATTGCCCATTTCAAATCAAGATCGGGTCATTTAATTCCTTTATGGATTACTGGCGTATAAATCAGCATCAGTTTATCATTATGTATCACCTCTGATGGGTGAGTCTTTATAGATTGAAATCAGGAAGTGGGTTGCACCTCCGTTTAAGTAAAGAGAGAGGAAGAGATAGCTAATTATTGATCATTTCCCTGTTTCCTTAACCGCAAATAGGTACCGCTAAAAGTCTGCTCATTCTCCCTTATCAGGGCTTGAAATGACATCCGCACGGATTAGACCCCCAATGGCATCACGGTATTTACCGATGATAAGATACAAAATAGCTCACCGGATATTGGAGCGTCGTTATGGCAATTTATGTTAGACAATACTGAAATTGTCCTTACCATTCCCGTTGTGAAATTACTGTTATACGATCTACAATCTAGGACATCATAAGTTCGTAATCATCTGCAATTACGCGTGAAATAAATTGCGACCAAAACAACAATATACAGAAATATGTATATATATATATCCAACTTTTTATGACAATTGTCATAAAGACTTTTTACGTTTTTCTACGTGGAATTTCTTGAGAATGATAAACATCGAAATCAACGCGCTAAACTGACTTCAGGAATTCAGCCGCTTTTTCTCCTACTCCGCGTGAGAACGGGGCGCTTAATTTAAAAATATCGAATGCCGGATCAACGTTATATCAGCATGAAAATGAATAAAGAAATTTCTATTTCAGGATACACTCTAGTCATTCATTCAGTACCGTACTTCGATTTTATTTAGATACCAAGAAAATCACTTACCGAGACCAGGGATGCCAATATTTAGGATACAACATACGACTGCCAATGGTAAAGGCATACACGGTATGGCATTATGTAGAGCACCGTGTTTTTCCTCAACTGTTACTATTTCGTATCCACCTGATGTCTGTCCGAGAGGTTGTGGTGGTTGCAAGCTATTGCGACTAGTTTTCCGCGGTGGGTTGCCATCACTATTAACCCCACCCACATTTGTAGTAAGTGGGATCTCCTCGGCTGCCGTGGGCTCAGATGTGATCGTAATTTCAATTTTTTCGCGATCTTTATTCGAGTAAGCCATGCTTACGTGCGAGTATATGATATATACTACTTAACGGTTTGAATCGATTTAACTGTTTAAATTAATTCCCGTCAGCTTGAATTTCTATGCAATATTGTGCAGAACGTTCACTTCAACAAGTCGGTACTAGTTTTTACTCCATTACTTCATTCGCTCTCCATGCACACGTACGAATCGCGTAACGAGAGAAAAACTTTTTCAAAACGACCGTAAATACTTTGTAATTCCCATTAACGATCGAACGCTAGAGATAAACAGTATCGCGTACAATTAGAACAAATTACGAAAATTGCACCGGGCGTCAAAAGAGAGATAGTGATGTGTGTTCGTCACTGGTGTCGGTAAGCGAATAACAGCTACCGCACTTCGGAACAGCAGCCGCCGCGAGAAACGTCTGAGGGCAATCCTCCAATTAGTGATGTATGCCGTTGCTACAGAGAAAATGCAAATCAAAGGCGCCTCCAAATCGCATTATTTTCTTGAGTGAAAGTAGCCGAGCGTGGTATATTAAGTAGCCAATTCACAATTCGTATATGACAACATTGTGGAATTTTTCAGGCAGTTTAATTTTGCGAAGCGCTTTTGATTTAGTGGAAAATAACGTGTGTTTAATGGTGAACTGAGATAAACGAGTTGAAATCCTTTGGGCTTGAGTAGTAGCTCGGCGGGGACGATGGTCGAGGCCACAAGTCACACTGACCGGTCTGACCTGTGTGCCGCTAGAGCCAAACTCTTGTTGGAATTTAAGTGGAAAGTCCGAAAGTCCATATGGAGGGTTCCGAACAAGCTGGAGGACACGTAACTTGTGTGGAAATCGGGCGGGTAGACAACTGCGAGGCCTGGTGGGCCGCGCCGGTCGCAGTCCGCGGCCCGGCGGTCCTGGTCTCGGGCGGAAAATGCTGTAGCCTCGGATCACTGGCTACTCACCCAGCATCCAGTTTCTCACCTCACGCCATTTCATGCTCCCCGTAAACGACTCCAGATTTCGTAATTTTATCAGTGTGCGTACTAGCACAATTTTTTGTTGGCGGGAAACCGGACTCACATACTCGCAGTCTATACACAAACTCGTAAACTTTTCCATGCAATCATCAGGTGCTGCCACCTAACCAGGAAGTAAAATAACTTCCAACAAGACAAGATGGCGCATATTGGACTTTTTCCGCTTGCGATTACGTATTTTTTGTGCGTTTGCTGTTATGGATTACCTGAACAAGGTGTATGGACTACAGAATTAGACCAGGTATTCATATTGACTAATTGATTTGTTAAACGACCGTGAAGAACTGTTATAATACGGCAGGAGAACGGTTTATATGTGGTCATTTTTTCTTGCGAATTCGGGATTGACGACGCTGTCGACGTCGTTAAACCGGTTGACGGTGACGACGACCATTTCCGTTCGTTTCCCAATTTATTCATCCCATCCCCGGTGTCAGTCATATTGCCCTGTGGATCATCACTACAGATATCCATGCTGATGATGATATCCCAAAATTTGAATTGGGGCCTGATTAGCATTGGGTGCACCCAAATGCTAATCAGGCCCCCAATTCAAACTAACGCACCCGCTTGCCTTCTTTTAGAAGTTGTAGTAACCCTAACTTCAACACTAATCGCCACATTGGAAAAAGACTACCTGATTATATGGTCAATGGTGTATCCAGCCAATATTCTCCACCGCATCTTAATAACATGTGTAATTATGAATTTTAAATCATGTTCTTCTGAATTTTTCGTCCAACCTTTCTTTCAGAACAAAACATTTTTTTCCATACCAAAGAGTATGTACAACAATTCTCAGATATCCATCAAAAGTGAGTACCTAAACACACGAGAGTTTTTTATTTTCGTTACAAACTTTCAGGATTTCGTAGTGAATTGATTTGTATTGTTCTCTTAGTTGAATGTATTGGCGAGATAAATGTTGATCTGAATATAGGATGGGTTCTTCGACAAACTCCATGCGCAGAGGAGTACATTGGAGCAACAGATAAAGTAAGTGTAGTAAATCGGTCAACGAACGACATACTCAGAGTGGCCTCCGTAACTCAGTGAGATAAGGTGTGATGCTGTTGCATTCACTAGTGCTAATTGACAAGCGTGCTTGTGTCCTGCTTGCTGCTGACAATAGTCAAGCAACACTTCAAAGGTCGTCCCGTAGTTTGGTTCCATGAATAATCCAATTGTCTCGAGAAACCAAAATCCAAACGACGTAAAGCAAAAATAAGCTATTCCTGAATCGAATCGTATTATTTTTATTTCACAGGCTAGTGCAAATATGTATTTCTTATTACCGAATATAAATCGCGGATATTCTTATAAAACAGTGCAGTATCATCGATCGAAAACTGAAAGTCACAAGTGTTCGCAGCATAGCAATATTATTCTGAAGGTAAGACGATTATGTCGAACATCTGATGAACTTTTGAACTTACGGTTTAGTTAGCGTTAAAATTTGTTGATCCTGATGTAGATTTGAGAGGCAAATCATCATATTTACATGCACTTTTCCTCTGGCAACTTTTGATTTAGTTAACTTGTAAACCAGTACGGCATGTTTTTTAGGATGAATCACTTATCCCACCAGTATCAAGTGATGCCATTCCACTGAAGAACACAACGGTATGAAGCACGTAATCATACATATCAATTTTAGATTATAATTGCTCTAATATCCATGTGTTATGATTATCTCTTTTTGTTCCAGACGGAAATATCAAATAAAGCATCTGATAAAAAAGCAGAAGAAAATAAAAAACCACCCAAAACTACTACAGAGAAAAAATCTGACACGGTACCATAATCGAATGTTATATCCTGGATAATTAAATCAATTGATATCCAGTTCATATTAAGCATTCTCTTTATGTTATTCTACTCTAGACTAAGAGGGTAAAGCGAGCGGCAAAACTTGTTCCACCAAAACCGTTAAAAGCAACCACAACCCTTGTAAGTTGATTGGTAGGTGATACACAGAAGTTTGTGATCAAAAGATATTTCATATGTATTGAACGTTTTAATCTATTTGCAGAAACCGACTACAGCTAAACCTATGAAAGCAGGACACAATGAGCAGGTTTGTTATATTGATTATGTCACTTCGGGAGGTATCCTGTTTCTTCTATCAAGATAGTCTTGGTACATTTCGTTTGAATGAATTTTGTTTCAGATCGACCACAGTATTGTCGAGACAACTTGGTCCGATGGTGTGTACCTATTCGTAATCATGATAGCTCCACAAAATCGGGATCGAGCAGTTACTTATAAAACTAAAGGTTAGCCAATTGTCTTTGATTTTACACTAGGAACAATGCTTGTTTCTGTGAGTGGTAAAAAGATGATTGAAGAATTAATGAAATGTTTATATTATTATAAACAGTGACTGTGTGGATGAAGGGTCATTATGGTTTCTTATCGGCTGCAGATTGGCCATTATTACCGGTGAGTTTGTATTTCATCTTTCAGCATTGTTTATAAAAACCGATACTTAAAAAGGGAACCAGTGAATTTTCAGTGTAAGCCCCTGAGGTCCCATGCCCTGCGTCATAATTTCTGGCTCTACGTGATGGTTGATCTCGAAATTTATTTTTCGAATCAATTATCTCGAAATGTTTACTGGGAATTTCATAGGGCCAATATCGTTAATGTTAGATATCTCTGGTTAATGATATCCTAAAATCATGTGATTTATTGTTTCAGTTTTATGGTGTAATGTGTGTTGTGTATGTTGTATTTGGTTTAATATGGTTAGTTCTTGCTGCTTGTAACTGGCGAGATTTACTCAGAATTCAGTTCTGGATCGGCGCTGTCATCATATTAGGTGAGTAGAATGCTATATCGAAGTAAAGTCGCCTTCCTTTCTTTATTGACAAATATTTGATTAAAACTTCGTCTTCAGGAATGTTGGAAAAGGCTGTATTTTATGCTGAATATCAAACGATCAACTACACTGGAAAATCAGGTATTCATTTCATTTTCTGAAGATAAAAGTAAATTTTAGAACTATGGATCCATTTAGGAGACCGATCCTTGAAACCTTTTCGTTGTTGAAAATCAATGGATATGATTCAATATCCACCCAAAACCGATCTCCAGCAGGTTTGGAGTTTATATTTTCATATTGGTATATTTAACAGTAAGAGGAGCGGTAATATTTGCTGAGTTGGTATCATGTATGAAACGTTCTTTAGCTCGTATGCTGGTTGTTATTGTCAGCCTCGGATTTGGTATTGTGAAGTAAGTACATTATTCCTTATTAAGCACAACAGGTGCAGATAATTATTCATTTATTCAGGAAAAATCAATTCAACTGTATGTGTTTGTGAGCGAAATGTATTTTGCAAGTATCGTATAGTTTTTCAAAACAAATACGTCAAATATTTTAATGATCTTATGTAATTATGTTGATTGTTTTGAATTATTGCCCTCTTCAGACCCAGACTCGGACCGATGCTTCATAAAGTTGTGCTGGTTGGAATTCTTTACTTTATTCTTGGGTCGATAGAAGGCTGTTTACGCGTGCTGAGGGTTAGTCCTCTATTCACTGACTCGTTTCCATTACTTTTATAAGCAATTTACGTTTACTGGTACTTTTTATCCATTTCAGCCCAAGAGTGACCCGTCCAACCAGGCTTTGTTGGCTAGTATACCATTAGCTGTGTTAGATTCGGGTATCTGTTGGTGGATTTTCACGAGTCTTGTGCAGACAATTCGTACATTACGTCTTCGTAGAAATGTTGTCAAATTATCTATGTATCGGCATTTTACAAATACACTCATATTTGCTATTTTGGGTAAGAATTCATCCTTATAATGTATGATTGACGCGAATTATTTTATTTCATATAAGTTATCATATGAGAGTTGTCTCTTCTATTTCTTAGCGTCTATTGCCTTCATGATCTGGTCGATCAAAGAACATAAATTGGCTACTTGTCTAAAGGTCTGTAATATTAAATGGCTCATTTTATAGAAATTTTTATGATTCTATTGAATAAAGTTACTGAATATGTATACATGTATTTGATAGGACTGGAAGGAACTGTGGGTGGATGATGCGTATTGGCATCTGCTATTTTCTGTGATTCTCTTTGTTATAATGGTTCTTTGGAGACCGACCAACAACAACCAAAGATATGCATTTTCTCCTCTATTAGATGCTGCTGACGATGATGAGGATGAGGATGAAACTGTTATGAATGATGCTTTTGGTCAGTGATCTGTAATGTATACTGATTTCAGTTAGACATATGTCAAATGACGTAATAAGTGACATATTACACATTTTGATTTTACAGATGGTATGAAAATGAGGAGTAAAAACCAAACTAATGGTTCACCTAAACAAAAAGATAGTAAAGTTAAAACGGTAAGATGTAGTCTATCATCAGAAAAAACCCTACTGTAATAAATGATTGTTTTGTTGTTTTCATTTCAATTTACTCACTTCAGGAAGAAGATTTGAAATGGATAGAAGAAAATATTCCTTCATCAGTTGCTGATACGTAGGTGTCATTTTTTGCTTTTATATGTATTAATATATTTACACGTATTTTATGTTTTAAATGTAGTGTAAATGCAATTATATATGTTTTATTGATTTTCTAGAGCTCTACCGAGTCTACTCGATTCCGATGAAGAAATCATGACCACAAAATTCGAGATGTCAAAAATGGAATAAGCCGAAAGTTTGCTCAGCAATACGTTCTTGTGTTCTAGACATTGAAAATAAACATTGCCTGGTGATTATTAGTTGATGCCAAAAAAACATTCCATCATAAAAGTTCTCAATTATATCAGATTATTTCAATAGCATGTACTCCACTCGTCTGTGTCGTCGTAGCCTGTTTTAACTGACATCTCGGCTGCAGTAGCTTTATTTCAGTTATTTCTTTTGTCTTGATTTTATTGAAGTGACTATCTACACTATATGCCTGGCACATTTATTGCATAACAAATTTAAGGTTGCATTTGGTCTTGTCGA
The DNA here is from genome assembly GCF_964204645.1 of Tubulanus polymorphus. NCBI lineage: Eukaryota > Metazoa > Nemertea > Palaeonemertea > Tubulaniformes > Tubulanidae > Tubulanus > Tubulanus polymorphus. Next base: position 26,787,226 of record NC_134025.1, read on the forward strand.
CCTAAGTGAGTCATCTTTGCAATAACTAGTTTGCCTTTGATAATGAGTTCATTGCTAACTATATCGATCTATTAAATGTCGATGCATGCTTTCTTAGTTGATATCCTTATTTACCAGCAAAATTGGATAGCATATTTTTTTATGATAAGCAGTTTTAGTGACAGCTGACATCTTGAATGCCTCTTCATTGTGGTTTCTACGTTTGTCGCCGCGTTTTGGTATTTTCAGTTCTGTATAGAATTGCAAAATGGCGAATCAATCTTGCATAGTTTGTACAGGTGGAAAAGTATTATTCAGAAGTGAATATGTACAGTTGATAAATATTTCCTAAATATTATGATATAGCATTATTTATTTATTTGCTTTATGTTAAGATGTTATGACAAGATGACATGTGTTCCACATGGAAGTTAAGTTTCTTTTTAATTTAGTCTTTTTAGGAGTAGAAATACTTTATTTGTGTAATCATTTCTGGTCTTCTGTTCTACGATGTAATGACCTAATTTAGTTTCATTTTGAAGAACGGTCTCTTTATTTAGTGTATATAAGGCATATCTAATGTATTTTTTCATCATATCTGGATATGAATAGTTAATCCATATGGCGAATTATTTCTAAGTAGAAAGTGGTTAAGTATTTTAGTAGAGTTCGTTCATTTAGATTAGAATAAACACGTACGTTATTGCCACGATCACACGAGCATTTTTGGCCCGGAACAACTGTTCATACTGGTGCCAAATGGGAACGTGCCTGTTAGGCCCAACCGAAAACGTGGGACCAAGCCCGAGTCAAATTTTAGCACGGGACAAATGATTGCGTTTGAATTGCAACTGGATCCATAAATGAATCACTTCGCTTTGTTTAGTATCGTATGGGCCAAATTTGACTCGTGTCTGATGTGTGCCGATTTGGCCCGGGCCAAATTGTCTCGGTGCGATTGCGGCTCATGTTAGATATTCAAAAACGTAACGATCTTTATTCAGACATCTCAATTGTTACTGGGATATTACCTGCATTCACTTTCTATAGAGCTAAGAAGTACGACTTTAATATTTTATGGTGTATGCTTGTTCAAACAATGATGGTAATAAACAATGATGTTAGTGGTATCTCGCTATCAGTATGCATGTTACATGTATGTATATAGGATACAGGGATCACCGGGTAATGCCTTAATTAATTAAGTAACTTTGAATATCTAGATACTGTAATGGATTGTAGTAGTGCAGCTACAAACATTGAACGGGCATTATGTCATTGACGACGGGAACTTTGTTCAATATTGTCCACGTGTTGGTATCCAAATGAAAGAAACTCCGGTATTTGTATAATTCCAACGTTATTCCCTTACATATTGTATTGGAAACAATGTTATCGAATAGCTGTTCTTTTATATGAACTTTTGTGCTAAATCTTTGAAATGAACTTATAATGTTTGATTTGAATCTTTAAGCCCACGTGCGGCTTTATAGTTTGTTAATTAGCTGTATGGACAAATTTATGGCAACGAATCCCATGCAAATTCAAAGATGCTTTTGAGATTTTATTGTCATATGAAAATTGATTCGGCATGGAGTCCTATGAACACAATCTTCTGCTACTCTGTATTCGTGAAATTACCGAATGTTTAATTAATGCTTGGATGGTGTAAATTTGTACTTTTACCCTTTGAATGTAAATAAATATTCTGAAAACATTTTTCAAAGAAAAACGTCGTTCCAGGTTTCGTTTCATTCGTTGGAATATCGAATATCAGTATATATGTTAAGTATGAGCGAAAGATATTGTTTAAAAGCTTTTTCTTGATACCTGACATAGTTAAAGGCAATTTGACCCCCGTGACGCTGGCTCCTGGTTCCTAGTTCGGCTCCCAATTCAAAATGTCACTTTCCTATATATTTTGAACCAGTAGCCCGTTCCCGGTTCCTGGTTCAAAATAATTGTTGGATTAAAGCATCGTAAAAGGTTTTGCGCACTTAGCTCGAGCTCGAGCTAAGTTTCAACTTAATCGACACTAATGGAAACTGCGCGGAATCTTACACCCTATTGGATAGGAATCATAGAAAACAGATTCATACAATTTTCGTCCATTACAGACTCACAATTCTGGCTCCATTTGGTCATTCTACCGACTGTTGTATTTGTGGGTTTCGTCTGTAACGGATTTACGATCGTCCTGATGCAAGTTCCAAACTTACGTCGCCATACCTTTTCTGTTTATCTAACAGCCATTGGAGTTACTGATACACTTTTTCTCAGCGCCCATTTGATGTTTTGGGTGAATTTTGTAAGTATCAGTTTACACGGACAAGGATCGCTGGTAATACGTATCAAATCGAAATACGCCTGCTTACCAACATCGCTTATTCCATCTGTAGCTCAAACTATGTCCGTTTGGTTCATGGTTGTCATATCATTCGAGAGATTCGTCTGCGTGGCTTTTCCGTTTATGATACACAAAGTGAGCATTTTGAAAATGGCACGTTTAAACGTAATATGCATTACAATGGCTGTTGTTATCCTATGGGGATCTATTCAGTACATAATCACGTACTACGACGATGTGCAGGAAATTGGCTGCATTCAGATATTTCAAACATTAGATCGCAGGATCATTCGACTGGTCTACGTTGCTATGAACGTTTACCTGTACGGTCGTGACGTACCCATCTCGATTATCATAGTTTTCAATACTATGATTGTCGTATTTCTGAAAAGGAACAGTCTGTCTACGAATGCCGACAAAACTAGATTTCAGAGTCGCCGAATAACACTGATGATGTTGACACTTACCTGTTCGTTCTTGGCTCTCTCGATGCCTCACTGGATGATCCAAGTCGTGAAAGGTTACCTCGCTTCTGTCAGTCAGCTATTCAAGATAATCGACGATGTTTTTACATTGTTGTATATTTGTAATTACGCTATCAATTTCTTTTTATATGTGGCGACCGGAAAACTAATTTGCAAAGAAATCAAACGTTTTTTTTCAATCCAAAATCAATTCGCAACAAATCTTTTATATAGCCTACGATGTGTTGTATTTGTAAAAAATCAGAAAGAAATGAAATCAATTTAACGAGAGTAATGGGGAAAGTGTTGTTTCATACCAGAGGTCGAGAGGTCGAGCTCGCAAAGCTCACTCGCCCTCTCAACCTCTGATATGAAAAAACACTTCCCCCATTACTTCTAATAATTTCATATAAATGAACATTATTTATATGAATATCATATATATGAACATTATTTATATATGTTAATTGTAAAAGTGTGAGTAAAGTGTGAGTGGTGAGTGAAATAGAATAAAAAGTAACGAGTAATTAACGAGTTGAAGAAAATATAAATTTTAATAAAAAATATGTACAATAAAATATGGAGAGTAAACAATTACATAGTGACTTCTTAAATAGAATCAAAGACCACAAATGTCAAATCTGTAGATTATAAATTCAAAAAGTTTACAGAATTAACATTACATAAGAAATATTCAATTACAAATATTGAAACAATTACTAATAGATATGGTATTAGATTAGTTATTCACTTAGAATATGAAGGATTAAAAGGAAATAAATATAAATTCAGAACATATTTACCAGAGATAGATTTCATAGATTATCTAGTGAAGATATTGAAGAGTTATGTTCTGGTGATTTCTATTTCATTTACAAAGGTAAGAATGAAAAAGGATGTCATGATATAGATTTCGAATAAAGAAATACGTAAAATAAATGCAAGATAAATCAAAAGAATATAAAATATATGTTGATTCTAGAAAACTTACAAATTATAAATCTCATAATTTACTTGTACAATTAGATCTAAAACCAGGATAATATAATCTAGAAACCTTAGCGCAAGAAATGAATAAGAGAGCTCGCTTAAAAATGGGCGCATCTAGTAAGTTTGAAATTAAATTTATTAAAAGTGATAGTTCGAATAAAATAAGAATAAAAGTAGGTAATGAACAACATAGATTTCTAGTAAGAAAACCTTTAGCTAAACTGTTTAGAATTCTTCCAGATAAAAATTATTCAAATATTGATACTTATACAAATATAATACCTTTTACACACTTTTATATTCATTGCAATTTAATTGACCCAACAAAAACTTTCGAAGCAACTAAAGATACAACATGTAATTCTAGTTTATTGAATATTTTACCATTAAAAAATGTTAAACAATTTGGAACACAAATAAATTATAATTTAGCTGAATGTGATTTTAAACCTTGTATTTCACGATTTAATAATTTTGAATTAGAAATAAGAAATCATAATGGTTACTTAATTGATTTAGATAATTTTCCTGTAATTTATGAATTAGTTATAAGATGTAAAGAGTAATTATTTTGCCTTTGATGATGAGTTCATTGCTAACTATATCGATCTATTAAATGCCGATGCATGCTTTCTTAGTTGATATCCTTATTTACCAGCAAAATTGGATAACACATTTTTTTATGATTAGCAGTTTTAGTGACAGCTGATATCTTGGATGCCTCTTCATTGTGGTTTCTACGTTTGTCGCCGCGTTTTGGTATTTTCAGTTCTGTATAGAATTGCAAAATGGCGAATCAATCTTGCATAGTTTGTACAGGTGGAAAGGTATTATTCAGAAGTGAATATGTACAGTTGGTAAATATTTCCTAAATATTATGATATAGCATTATTTATTTCTTTGCTTTATGTTAAGATGTTATGACAAGATGACATGTGTTCCACATGGAAGTTAAGTTTCTTTTTAATTTAGTCTTTTTAGGAGTAGAAATACTTTATTTGTGTAATCAATTCTGGTCTTCTGTTCTACGATGTAATGACCTAATTCAGTTTCATTTTGAAGAACGGTCTCTTTCTTTAGTGTATATAAGGCATATCTAATGTATTTTTTCATCATATCTTGATATGAATAGTTAATACATATGGCGAATTTCTAAGTAGAAAGTGGTTAAGTATACAATTAACAATTAAGATTACAATAAACATGTACAATATAGCCACGATCACACGAGCATTTTTAGCCCGGAACAACTGTTCATACTGGTGCCAAATGGGAACGTGCCTGTTTGGCTCAACCGAAAACGTGGGACCAAGCCCGAGGCAAATTTTAGCACGGGACAAATGATTGCGTTTGAATTGCAACTGGATCCATAAATGAATCACTTCGCTTTGTTTAGTATCGTATGGGCCAAATTTGACTCGTGCATGATCTGTGCCGATTTGGCCCGGGCCAAATTGTCTCGGTGTGATTGCGGCTTACGATATTCAAAAACATAACGATCTTTATTCAGACATCTCAATTGTTACTGGGATATTACCTGCATTCACTTTCTATAGAGCTAAGAAGTACGACTTTAATATTTTATGGTGTATGCTTGGTCAAACAATGATGGTAATAAACAATGATGTTAGTGGTATCTCGCTATCAGCATGCATGTTACATGTATGTATATAGGATACAGGGATCACCGGGTAATGCCTTAATTAATTAAGTAACTTTGAATATCTAGATACTGTAATGGATTGTAGTAGTGCAGCTACAAACATTGAACGGGCATTATTTCATTGACGACGGGAACTTTGTTCAATAATGTCCACGTGTTGGTATCCAAATGAAAGAAACTCCGGTATTTGTATAATTCCAACGTTATTCCTTTACATATTGTATTGGAAACAATGATATCGAATAGCTGTTCTTTTATATGAACTTTTGTGCTAAATCTTTGATATGAACTTATAATGTTTGATTTGAATCTTTAAGCCCACGTGCGGCTTTATAGTTTGTTAATTAGCTGTATGGACAAATTTATGGCAACGAATCCCATGCAAATTCAAAGATGCTTTTTGAGATTTTATTGTCATATGAAAATTAATTCGGCATGGAGTCCTATGAAAACAATCTTCTGCTACTCCGTATTCGTGAAATTACTGAATGTTTAATCAATGCTTGGATGGTGTAAATTTGTATTTTTACCCTTTGAATGTAAATAAATATTCTGAAAACATTTTCAAAGAAAAACCTCGTTCCAGGTTTCGTTTCGTTCGTTGGAATATCGAATATCAGTATATATGTTAAGTATGAGCGAAAGATATTGTTTAAAAGCTTTATCTCGATACCTGACATATTTAAAGGCAATTTGTTGGATAAAGCATCCTAAAAGGTTTTGCGCACTTAGCTCGAGAAGTTTCAACTTAATCGACACTAATGGAAACTGCGCGGAATCTGACACCCTATTGGATAGGAATCATAGAAAACCGATTCATACAATTTGCGTCCATTACAGACTCACAATTCTGGCTCCATTTGGTCATTCTACCGACTGTTGTATTTGTGGGTTTCGTCTGTAACGGATTTACGATCGTCCTGATGCAAGTTCCTAACTTACGTCGCCATACCTTTTCTGTATATCTAACAGCCATTGGAGTTACTGATACACTTTTTCTCAGCGCCCATTTGATGTTTTGGGTGAATTTTGTAAGTATCAGTTTACACGGACAAGGATCGCTGGTAATACGTATCAAATCGAAATACGCCTGCTTACCAACATCGCTTATTCCATCTGTAGCTCAAACTATGTCCGCTTGGTTCATGGTTGTCATATCATTCGAGAGATTCGTCTGCGTGGCTTTTCCGTTTATGATACACAAAGTGAGCAATTTGAAAATGGCACGTTTAACCGTAATATGCATTACAATGGCTTTTCTTAGCCTATGGGGATCTATTCAGTACATAATTACCTACTACGACGATGTGCAGGAAATTGGCTGCATTCAGATATTTCAAACATTAGATCACAAGATCATTCGACTGGTCTACGTTGCTATGAACGTTTACGTACCCATCTCGATTATCATCGTTTTCAATACTATGATTGTCGTATTTCTGAAAAGGAACAGTTTGTCTACGAATGCCGACAAAACTAGATTTCAGAGTCGCCGAATAACAATGATGATGTTGACACTCACCTGTTCGTTTTTGGCTCTCTCGATGCCTCACTGGATGATCCAAGTCGTGAAAGGTTACCTCGCTTCTGTCAGTCAGCTGTTCAAGATAATCGACGATGTTTTTACATTGTTGTTTATTTGTAATTACGCTATCAATTTCTTTTTATATGTGGCGACTGGAAAACTAATTTGCAAAGAAATCAAACGTTTTTTTTCAATCCAAAATTAATTCGCAACAAATCTTTTATATAGCCTACGATGTGTTGTATTTGTAAAAAATGAGACAGAAATGTTATCAATTTAACCAGTTGTCCCTGAACGAATGAACTTAGATAATGTTACACGTGTAAACTTTTGTTTCAATGATCAAAAACTCCATGTGGAAATGATCCGAAAGAATTCCTTCATTTCAAAATGCTAATAAGCGGATGAAATGTCCGAGTTATAAATTGCTTTTGTCATTCCTTCACAACGGCTTGTGTAAAACGTAGGAATTTGTGCACATATCACATCCACTGCCTCCCGGTGTATTAAGTCCCACAATATCAAACACCATATATTTACGAAAAAACGTGAAAGTAATTTATTGATCGTTTGGAACGTTCAGGCATTTTATTCAATTATATATAAGCCGTTTCAGTTCCTTTTCGTAGGCGTCGTTGTCGGCGTAACTTAATGTCTCTACGTACTATCAAGCTACGGTAGAAAAATGCATCAAGAATTTCAAAGGCAGTGATGACGCTGGCTCCTATAAATAAACCCATAGATCCACCTATATCACCTGAAATGATGGAAAAAAATATTTGGAATCAAGCTACGCAAATATAAAAATATTACTTTTAATCTACGTAAATATAGAAATATTGATTTTCAGGTTTTTTCAATTTCAAAAAGAGGAAAAATTACATACTCCACAAGTTAGTCGATGTATAACCGACTTGTTGCTTGATCTCTTCATAACTCAATTCTCTCATGAATATGTCTATGCTCATGAAATTGTCCCTGTAAAATAGGTTTTCCTTCAATCAAAGGAACTTACGGCGGAAGACCGGGAAAAAATATGGAAAGCCCATGATGAATTGCATTGTGGAATTTTTTTACGATAGAGATATGCATTGGTCTCTATGGATTTCTCCATGCGATGTGGCGTGTCATTTCACTATGATATAATAGTCATGAATTACTAATTGCATCTATTTCACATTAATCTGGACAATTACCCATCTGTTTTTTACCCAAATCAAGACTCGATGAATAGTATTAGACTCACGTGGTCGAGTGTGCAAACCAAACCACAAATGCATATACCATGATTCAGGAAAAAACAATACATACCTAATGAATTCGGTATTCAGTTCATTTTTCTCTAGAAACGACCCAAAGTACGCTATGTAGATTTGGAACTGATTCTTCAATGTTTCGTCACACGTGCCGACAATGTGCGACAGTCGTTTAGATCTCAACAACTGTGCGATTTCATCACGCGATAGACCTCTTAAATTCCCTACATCAGTATTAGCCTGTATATACTCTTTCTCAAATTTACGAATATCGCGGCACGAGGATTGACGTAGCAATTTTTTCAAAACTAGTTCCAAATCGTTACATTTCTTCGATGAATTTCTAGGATTATATAGCTTTAGATCTTCTTTCAACTTTTCGTATAGGGGTTTCGCACATTTTTCGTTTATGCGCATGTTCAAATCTTCGAGCGTCTTTTCCAGTGAGTTCAGCTCGTCGTGTATGTCTTGATCACGAGATCTCACTAAACTGAACAAATTCTTCACAACCATTATTGTGAACATGACATTTTCACTCGTCACTTGGTCGGCTAGCTGTGCTTTGCTAATGTTTGTGTTATTAGCGAGATAATATTCGGCATTTTTGCGAAGTGTTACCATGTGTTTCCATTGCTGTACGAACTTCATTGAAGCATTTTCTATTTCGGACACATATTGCATTATTCGCGCAAATGCCTTATTATAAAGCTGTCTATCTTTGTCGAACGCAGCTCTAGAATTGGTCACTATGTTTAATGGTTTCTCTATAATTCGATCGGAAATCATAAACACATTGTAATTGAACTGTCTGCTTCCTTTTGCGATAAGTTCTTCATTTTTCTTCCATTCGGTTTCATTCAAAACCTCGCCTTTACCGGTCATATTCAACACCATGCTTTTGGTCATTTCCAATCCTCGCACTAACGCAGGTATAGCGCGGCGATTGAAACGATTATATATATCAGGACCCCGGTGTTTTGACACATCGAAAAAACAGGGCGGCGAAAATAACGTGTCATACTCATAAACAGAGGTATAGTTATAAACGCTTAATTTGATACCATCACGATATGCTGTGTAGGACTCGTTTATTGCCCCTTTCACAATTTCAAGAAGTGCTAACTTCGTTTCGACAGTTGCGATTATTTGTTGAGAAAGAAACCTCTTGATTGCAGTATCGTTTGAATTCGATAACATATACATCGAAATGTTGAGATTGATCAAAAACGGGATATAATCCAAACTAACGTGCTGAATGTAACGTTCGTTTAATACGTTAAAACCACGAACGAAATTGTGCTTGATTATATATTCCTCGAAAGCTAAAACATCCGAATGTAATTTTACGTGGGGGATATATTTTTCTTCAAGTCTGTCCAAAACGCGCCTTATTCCGCTGACACGATGGCCAACTTGGTGTAGCACTCGCTCTAGTTGATCGATGTCATTGATCATTTGGGAAATCAGTTTTCGATCACGCGAAACAATTTCCTCGTCAACGCGACGACGTTTTTCTCGGGCCTGGTGATACTTTTTAGTAAGTTTGGCTGTATAAGTACTGTCGCCGGTAAGAAGTTTGTCCTTATCCAGTTCGGATAAGACACCGGCAGTTATAAGGGGATCGTAGATTGTTTGCCGACACGGCACCGGGCATTCGCAACGTAAATCATTTGTTCCGAGGCTTTCTGTAAATAAAAAAACAGAATCAAGTGTAAAATCAAGAGAACTATACTCTGTAGTCAGGATTACTAACAATTTTACTAATTTTACTAATTAAACTTAATTTTGATAATTTTTTAAGATTACTAATAATCTTAGAAATGAAAATATGAATCGTAATTCCAATTTTGCCATACGTTGAGAGCAGAACTTATTTACCGAGCAATGGTCTGACACATGTAATAAACTGATGTAATGTACACGAAGGCAGAGTATCGTCTGCAAACAATAGAGAAGACTTTTCATCATAGGATATTTCAAAGGCTATTAATTTCAGCAGTTTCTGCATGTTTATAAACTCACGATCATCTGCTCGAAGATAAAAATCTCGACATTTGCATGTTTTTCTGACTTCTTTTTGTTTACATTCGGCGTGACATGCAGACACTGAGTAATGTTCGAAGTAATCGAGTTTCACACTATCGTCACATTTCCCGTGCGGTTCTGGTAGATTATGTACCTTTCGTTGAAAAAATTATACGATACAATTTATTTTCAGTTAATAAAAATGAGAAAACCATTCTTTAAGTCGATCAGACGCGAAAATAATGAACACGTCATCTCTCGATCACAAAGAATTGTTGAAAAATTCATGTCCATAAATCACTATGAAATTTGAGTTACATAATACCCGTATATCGTTATATGCTGAGTTGACAGAAGACATTGATTTTATCTTAAGAAAACTGGAAATAGCACATAGTTCAATTACTCTCAAGGGGCTGATCGATTTAGACTTCTAGAATAATGAAGTAGCGTTTCTTATGACACTTCTCCTCCAATAACTGTTAAGAAGGGCTACCTCAAGAATTGTTATTCCTACGAGTGTATGCGATCCAGGGGCGATTGCTTGGCCTAAGTATTTTACTAGAGGGAACTCCCCCGGGGAATGCAGCAGGATCTTTAAACCAGCCCCATCTGTTGGTCCTCTCGTGTACTCATATTGCTCAATATTTATGGTTAAACGCAGCCCTCCACTTGAGCCTATACACCAAAAAAGAAAAAAGGTATAACCACCAAATAACATATAATGAACAAAATAACACAGACGTGAATGCACTTTTCTGCAAATTGTTGATATTACAACTTATCGTCATTAGCGTCACATTACGTACGTTACATTTATCGTAATAGACATCACCCATTTACTAATACGTGTGACACGTTTTCCCATAACGTATGAAATATTGCGTATATCAATTTTAGTTTGTTGATGATAAATTTCACATTTTCAGTTACCTTGTTGGTTTACCCATTTGTGGATATCGTTTTCGTGGTTGAAAGTAAAACAAACTCCGTAGTCGGTTATGACACGAGTGAAATCGCCAGAACGACACTCTATGCCCGCCCATCGACATCTGAAATCAATTCATTTTATAGAATGTTTATCGTACCAACAAAAAACGATGTTCGTGTTATTGGAATTTGATAATTACTTCACGATCAAGTCCTCTTTCTCATGCGTTGAATTCAATAACATTTCTCTCAACGATAAATCCAATTCATCGACTGAATGGCGATTTCCATCACCATTTTTATGGTTAGGAGCTAGATCCTCGTGACGCACGAATGTATCAACTAGTTTTTTATACCATCCTAAATCAGCAGCTTTCGATATTCTGTAAACCCAATCAAATCAGACATAAAGATGATTGTATTCTAAACTTTAAAAAAAAATGTGTTCAAAAGAAAGAGATTTGGATTTTAAGAAACAACAGTAGGATTCACCAGAATGAGTACCGTACCATGAAAGCCAATTCGAGTATGCCGTTGTCATTCTATCGGCAAAAGTAATCAGTTGGTCTATTTACAGAAATGTGGACGTTACATTAGTATAACTGGTCTGATTGACTTCGTTTTTTCGCCGAGACGAAATTGAAAAAAAGGTCACGCCACTTTCGAATAAAACCAAGCTGCAAATACTGTCTTCTTCGGCATCAGCCGCTAATCCGCAACGACGATCTCAAATTACCCCCATTCCTTGCATTCAGCACGAACGCTGATATTTATTGCGAAAAACCGTCTTCAGGCGTACTTTGACAACGTCATGTCGAAGTAGCCTAATGATACATGCGGCCAACGTAATAAAATCTAAGACCTTATCGATTGCAATTGAGATTAAACAAAACGCCCATTATATTCTACTTAGTAACGCGTTTGGAGAGAGCCCGTTATAACAATTTACATACATATCAACTGATAAATCATTTTGTTAATAGAAAATAGCACTTCAGATCCTCTATCCTAAATTTTCGGCTAACCTAACTTACCGAAAGTCATTATGGTTACAGATCGTTACGGCGGGAAATCGTAGAGTGTCGTTGTAGTTGACTTTAACATTAACAGACACTGGACGATCGAAGAAATGCAGTACACTGTTCGTTACCTGATAACAAAACAGTGAAAATCCACAGATCACGATGCATATCCATAGACATCTAAAAATGTATAGGTAATATATTTATTTAGAAATTCTGGTAGAAAGCAATGATTTAGAATAATGAACAAGCGAAAGTGTAAATTCTCCTGAGATGAATACAAATCTAAAACAATTAATTAGGCCTACCTGCGAGCCACATAAGGTGTATTTTCGACGATGTGATTTAATCCATGAATCGTACTGTTTTGCATGAAATCACTAACGACTTTAGTCCAAATTCCGGATGACTTTTCATTCGCATCGTTATTAACCATATTCGAATTTTTGTCACCTAATCCGTCGCTTGGTCTTTTTGGCTGCATTTCGACGGATTCGTCCGCGCCTTCCTCCGAAATCATTGTCATTACATTCGTGCGAACATGTTCAATGCTCATTCACTGATTCTCCTCTTAAGCATCTGTGATTGCAGTGTCCGTGCTGAAATAGAATCAGTCGCTATGTAAATTTCAATTATTTCCGCGCGGAATCTGTGAGAGGTTTCTCATTTTAATTGATATTTCAAGTTAATTTATAACCTGGCACATCTGATTCAAAACGCAAATATTTCAATTCTTTCAACGCCTGTTATTGTAATATATTTTATGCTTACATTACACCATTCTTGCTTCAATGTGTACAATGCTGATATTCGCTGCCGAAAATAAAAATCCGTTCAGGTGTAATAACTGCAACATGTAAAAGTAATGAAACTAATTCACTTACGCGCGTATTTGAAATTCTCATTCGTAAATGCATCAATTTCCGTATTGAGTAAAACGAATCTATTCAAGACACCTGGTGCTTAAATATATTCTTTTTCTTTTTTTCTTTTTGATTCTTGACAGAATCCAAAAGCTGGGGTCCTGCATTTATCGTGAGTATCAACCATACCTTGGCTCCAACCCCGCATGGGGAATTCGTGCCATTAATCATTCTATTGGAATTAACGAATTAGTGATTTCCACATCCAAGCATCAAGTATAGACTTACTGACTAGGCTGGTCACAATTGCAGTAATTGGGAGACAACAAGCCAATTAAAAAAAACATAGCTCTAAAAGAGTTATCACGAATAAAATAATATGTTATGATGGTTGTTTTTCAACTCGGCACAGTCGTGGTTGTTGCCATACAGATTTTTTACAGCTTACATAATCGTCAACCATTATACAAATATTCAAACTAAAAACACAGTCATCAACTGGGTCGGTGGCAATTTTCTGATGGATTGGGGCTACACGTATGATGTGTTTCGTAAAATATAAACGCAACCCATAAATCTAAGTAGGTCTAACGATGAAATTATCTAGCTCTGTTATTTCGAATATAGATTTATTTTAGGGATGTTATGATGTACAATCAATGGAACTTTTTTTCTCATTAACGGATCAAATATGAAACCGGCCGATCGGCGCCATTGACGAAACCATTTGCTGCTGGCTAGCCGTTCGTGTGTAAATCTATTATTTTCGAAAATCTATTCACACATTCGTTAGCTCTGTCTGATGCAAAGTAAGCAAATAGATGTTTATGGCGAGACCGAATCATCAACTATTGCCAGTAGAAAAAAAACTGGATGAACAAAGTAACGAGTTGTTGAATGAAATACTGACATTGGCCTACATAAAATCCCACAATCAGAAAAGTTAAATATCGAAATTTATTATAAAATCGCGCGTAGAGACGAAGACTGTGTACACGAATATGGTACATAACGGACTGATTTATTTTTCAAAATGCAGGTTTATATACAGTACTGTAATCCCTCATCTGTATAACTTACACAGTTTACTGAACACACAAATATTAATCACGTATGATTAAGAGATCACGAATAACATTACAACATAAACCATATATAATCGTATCAAGGTGACATTGATCAAAGAGAAAATAAACCGCGACAAGAATTAATTGTGGGGAGAGAAGCAAGGTTACCATTGTATGGAGGCTGATTCGTTCGGTGGACCCGTATAACTAAAATTCCTGGCATGCAAATAAGGGTGCCAGAAGGCCTTTAAGTCAAAAGAAAACAGCGAAAAACGTCGAATTTCTCTAAAAAACCATTTTGGCGCTCCCAACAAAATGATCTTTTGAACTTTCGTTTCGATCAATATGGCGTCGGGTGAGGTCTCGGGTAACACTGTTGGACGGAAAAACTACAATTAGAGTTATATCAAATTTCGATATCATAAGTTTTCGGCTTTCTGATTGTGAGACTTGGATTTATTATTCAGCTCGACCTCGTCATACCGACTGACATACATATCATAGAAAGCTAAATCCCACAATTAAAGTGTAAAATATGAAATCAAAAGTATATCGTGGGATTTCGCTTTCCAAGACACTACATGATAGGGTGGTTCGGCGAATTGGCATAAGTCTTTCATGTACTAATCAGCATCACATCTTTCCTCTGAGCAAACTGCACGCAGATAACGACTCACATAACAATAAGGACTTTCAAGAATAGACTTGATTTATTGAAGACTTTAATATTGATATATACACATATACATCACAATAAGTATATAATATATAAATATATACATGTTTTCAACGTAACATGATAATAATTAACATAACATTATATACAAAATAGGTATTGATATGTTGACCGTTGTAGCTCCCTGGTATGATGACTGTCAATGCTAATCACTGCAGTCAAGGGTAACTAATCTGCCAGCACTGACGAAGTATTAACTAAACTGCCATATGATGTCGAGACAATGATGTAAAATGCAACATCTGGAAATTAGTAATTAGATATTTACATCGAAGCTGACATTTTTAAACATTTTATGCTTTTGAGTATATTAATACATGTATTAATATAAAATTGGGTTATTTAGTCATGAACACTACATTTTAAAGTCCATGGTTCCGTATTTTTTGTCATTTGATTCGAAAGATTATGCGCCTTTTCGACTTTTGCCAGTTATTGCTGGTGCTATTGCTATTGTATTTATATATTTATGTATGGTGACACACGTACTACTACAGCGCAGTGAATCAATCAATAAATCAACAAAATTTGAGATTCCGCAACAAACAATTTGATGCATCATAAAAGCCCTTACTAATTTTCAAGTACTAGTTGAACCAGAAATGACAGCACAGACAATCTATAATAAAATAGAGCACGAGAGCATGACTTCAAAATGGCGAAGTTTAATGAGAAAGATTTCTGGATTTTAGATTGCCAGCAACATTACCTACCCTTCTAATTACCATTTAAGTGGCTACCATAAAGTGTTTGATATGTATAGAAAATAGAAATAAATAAATAACCGGTATCATTTATATATTAAGTGTTTTCATATATTCATTACAATGATAAAAGGAGGTAAATCTCATAATAAAGATATGTATGTATGAAATATATGAATATATATCGTCACATCATCAATTTCAACTATAATTCTCAATATAATCAACAAATTATCGAAGATTTATTTACACATACCGGTACATCTAGCTAGGAGAAACGTTACCCGAAGACCAATAAATCTATGGTAGACTTGATCTATGGAATATCGATGATAAGTACATAAGTATTTTCAGTATTTGGTGGAAAAAGAAACTACATTAATCTTCATAATGAATTGAACATAGAAATTAACATAATCCGACTACATTAAAAATAGAACCGCACCGCCGTTAATAAGATGAATTTTAACTTTTTCTATCCAATGAATTCTTTCACCTTATCTTCATGTTTTTTCATTTTTTGTCAAGTTTGTGTCAAAATTTCTCATTTACAATGCGTTAACACCATGTTAAACTCAACAACACCTTTTTTTTAAGGTAGAATAGATTTAGATCGCATGCTGGAGAAAACATGACATTAGCTATAACAGCGTAGTGATTATCTACAGAGATGTTTCTATATAAAAGTAAAAACATTTATTGCAGAGTAAAAACAATCGATTGCACTGTGTCAATATAAAGCTGCCGCCAATTAAGAGTGAATCTCTAGTCTAAGTTTCTATCAATAAAGATTTTTCCAGAAATATATCATTAAATATAGACATAGTATAACATATGATACGATAGAATGGTTTAACTAATCATGTATCCAAGGTACATAGATTACAGAATCCATCGACAAAGTGCATTGCGCATTTAGGGGGGGGGGGGCATAATTTTGTCAGTTGGAATTCTTAGACATTAAGTACACAAACCTTTCATTATTTGTCACTTTTTATTTGCGAATATTGTTGTGTCAACGAAATAATTTTTTTTCAGATAATGAAGCTATAAACTTTTTTGCCATATCCCTAGTGATACAATAAATCTATAGCTTACTGCAGTTGCTGGAAATTCATGTTCACATATAATTTCATTTGGTGTAATTTACGGATCAAAAATGAAAACCTGTGCTGACTGTACTTACAGAACTATATCGACTACATTTTTGTGGTTTTACAATGTAGAATTTTGACTGAATAACATTAAATCACTGAACATGAATAATCTATTATCAATGTCGATCGATCGTATTGAAAAACCATTCAGTAAATTTTCTAAGCTGCGCAGCCGCAGTTTGAGATTCCTCTAATAACCGTGCGTTGTCTTTGTGCAATTGATCAACCTCTTCTTGTATCGTCAGTCGAGCTCTTCGCTCCTGATATATGAATAAATAAAACAAAATTTCGTAATTTCATTCGATCAAGACTTCTGCAATTTTAAAATCTTTATGATTAGCAAATGAAAACCTACCCTCATTAGTTCAGCTTGTAATTGTAGAATTTGTTTTTCAAGGTCGAGAATCTTTTTACTTTTTCCACTCGTTTCTCTGAAAAATTGTGATTCGTTTTTCATCAGAAAAATATCATGATTAAGAAATCGTAAGATAACAAATGATGTTCAAAATCGGGTATCAACCTGTGAGATGAGGCTGACAATCGTTCGGTTACTGACTGATCTTGTAGATTGCCCTCTATTGGTGATTCACTCAGTCCATTAGCCTCTTCGACATCGACTGCTGGTAAAGAAATTGAAAATGAAAAGTATGATTGGCATTTCATGATCATAGATGAGAAATTGATAAATCGATAAATTACCTACCATCTAAGACCTTTGTGGCTGTATCGACCAAGGACGACCATTCCATATCTTGGGGAGGTGGAGTAGGTGCTGGTAGGGCCAAACTAGGACTGCTTCCGCTGTTCGATTGTCGTGATTTCAACATGGACGGAGTACCGCTGGTAGCTCTCGGAGACAGGCGATCGCGACGCGCTTTCACAGTCGGCGGGGTCATATTCGGTTTTACGGGTGTCGATCGCGGACTATTTCGAAGTTTACTGTTCGAGCCGCAAATACTTTCATCGGATAACGTTCGCTGTAACCTCGATTTAAATTCACCTCGCTGAAAAGAAATTTCATTGATAATTCGAAAATGATTCGTGCTTTGGTGATAAGTTAAGTTAAATGTTTTCAAAGGTTTCTGCCTGCTCACATTTGAGGTTGAATTCAAATCCAAATTAAAATCGCCACCGATAAGTTGCATAAGCTCTTCCTGAAAGCTACGCTCTTTCAGCGCTTCGGTTGGTTTTATGTTAGTATGAAGAGACATGCCGTGTGTTGAATGCCTGAAAACATGAGATATCCCGAAATAAATCATGGGATTTCCGTAATCAAATCACGAGAAGTATATAAGACGTACCTATGGTGAGGACTGTCTTTTCCGGGAGATCGCGCTCTCCTCGGTCGCACATTTTTGAACTGGGGAGACAGATACTTCTGTTGCTGTCTACGCTCTTTCTCGCGATCTAAAAATAATAATCATATTCTATACTCGTTGAAATACAGAGCATTCATATCTAAAACTGTCGACAGTATCAATTGTAATTACCTGACATAACTGGTTTATTCAGCGCAAACTGAGATGTTTCTGGCGGATAATCACGTTTTGGTAGAACTGGTGCTGGTTGAGATGACTCACTCGAAGCATCGCTTAACTGACTCAGGTTAGAACTACTTGTCGATTGGTTGACGGCCATATTTCTGACCTTTGACCTGTGATACGAAGGCAGTGGAGTGTCAAGGTCGCCGTCATGGTTTTGTCCCTGATTTAGACGTCTTCTGCTATTAGAGCGTTCATGATATCTATCAGTCATATCTTCAGTCGCTGATGTAGGGAATTTTTCTTTGCTTCCATTAGGAGTACGCGGAGAGTCTAAAATGGAATCAGTAGTTAAACGCCTTTACTGGTACGTTTGATGCTAGCACAGATAAACATTCTAGACACACTTACTTTTAGTCGATAAAGGTAAGTCATCGGTTGGAATCGTTTGTAAATGCTCATCTTTTAAACCACTTTTCATTGCGTTCACATCGGCGTAATTTTCATGCGAGACTTTCTGCGACGATTTCTGAATGGTTGATGTTTCGTTGACTAGAGATTGAATATCGACGTAATCTTTGAACATAGACTGACGTGACGGTGTTTTACTGTTACTGGGTGTGTATTTTGATGATATTTCCATGTGAGACGGAGGAGTAGGACTGCTACGCGGTGACATTTTAACAGCTTCAAGTCTGAAACGATAAGATGACCGATCACAGAGTTTAGTGTTAAGTAGGTTTAAATGAAATTGAAGAGATCCACCACTAGGTTTACCTTGAAACGAGGAGACTGTGCAGACCATGACTGCCGGTATAATCGGGAGCTGTAAGAATTGTATGTCGAGGATCCTCACAACCTCTGTAAATCAATTCGTATCATAATAGAAAAGCCACATTCAGACGTGGAAAATAGATAATAAGATTAAAACCCACTATTTACTAATTTCAAAGTATATATATGAAATTTCTTTATCAAGAATCAAAATCAAACATTAAAAGACACATTTCTGACTTGTTCTAGAGACTCTCTAGAAAGAGTCTGATATGTTGGGTCTTTTAATCTTAGATTCAAATTTGTGATGAATAAATTTGTATATAGTAGGTTTTAATATTATAATCAGAAAGGTATGCACTTGAAATAAGGTAATCACTTGATGATTACTCCAAAGGATAAACAAGCTATTCATATTCACTCAAAATTTCTATTTCAATAATGATCTTACTTTCGTGGACTTCCATCTTCCAAGGGTGGAATAACGACGACTTTCACGGTCATCGACGTCCTCAATAGATCAATCATCTGATCATGTGTTAATGTTGCTGTTGCCACCTTACAAATATCGACAAGTCGGCTATTCTGTCGGAGTCCAGCTTGCCACGCCAGACCGTTAAGCTCCACGTCAGTGACGAGACCCTCTTGTTGTATATTGAATCCGAGTTGACCGTCGTTATTTCGCTTCAATGTCATTTCAGAGCTCTGGTAAAATGATAATTTTTCAAGATTGAATTCAAATCTCATTCAAGTGAATGCACAATACCAATAAATTATCTAAAATCCAATTTTCGTGTACCTCACATCCTTGAGTTAATATCGACAAACGTTGGACTATTTCCTGAATTTCATCGCCGTCGTTGAATCGAGTTTTAAATGCGATACATTCGCTGTGGTTGTAGTAAAGTCGTAAACTATTGAAACAATTATAAAATGCACTTGAAATATTGGACCGTCAAAACTGTTTAGAATTTCGAGAAGAAAAACGCCTACCCATTGAAATTGATTGTCCATCCTAATATACACTTGCAAGGAACAGTAAACACAACATTCTTAGATTGCTCTTCTATCAACAGTAAAACGTCTTCACCCAACGCCAGAAAACAGTCTAACTGATTTGACTGACTGAAGTTTTCCACCTGAACTTGCCACACAATGGCACCATGAGCATTTACATCAGGAACAAGTTTTTGACGGTTTTTATCTCTTTTTCGTCCACTCCCGAGACCAAATTTGCCTAGAAATAATTGGAACATTGGAAAAGTATATCAATGACAAATACTACAGGAGAGGCTTACTGCAGCCCTTTAGTTACAAAACACGAGGAAGAAATTATTTCTTTTGTGTACCTAATTTCGAGCTTGATGCTTCTATGGTTACAGTGGAACTGTAATTGACGGCAAGATCTTTCAAGTATTCCTGTCTCGTACGAGTTGCCATGGCAACAAAACGATCTGATTTGTGGACAGCATTCTCACCATTTATAACTACAAAATAACAGATGAAAAAAGTGAAAATATATCATATGATTGGTACATACTTAAGGAGTGTGGCGAAATAAATCTATTTATACATAGACTCTCTTAAGATTTTAAAATTTGGATGAAACTGAAATGCATTTAATCAAAATACACATACTTTTTGCGAGGAGAAAATGTAGGAATTCCTTCGATTTTGTAAAGGTTGCACCTTCAGGAAGGCTTGGACCAAATAACGGAACATCTTTGGAACGAGAAACTGATACCCTACAAGACCACAACAAAAATTCATCAAAAATTAATCATCATAAAAGTATCGATGATTTTTGAGATAACATGTGTAAGAGCTCGTAAGAGAAGCTAATCACTCATCTAGTCAGTACATACCTGTATTTAACATTAGTCGTGTTTGGATTAATGGCTTGAATAACAATAAATACGTGTTGGAAGTGAGATCGGATACTTTTGGGCGTGAATGGCAATGATCCCGGCTCTTGGAAAACAATTGTGACGATGTCATTACCGATGTGTCGTTTCCGTAGCAACTGAAAAATAACCGCCAGTCACAGCTAGAAATCGTAGTTGAATACTACAATAAACACTGAATTCAAATTATACCTGTTGTTTATTATTTGGAGTGTACGGCAGCATAGTTGATATGTGAAACATTATCTCATAGTCCTTAAATGTAGTGAATACTGAATGATTGCCTGTGGAATCAGCTGAAAAACAATTATAATCAATACAAAACACAAATCCATATATAGCACTCGACTTAAACACATTATTACACGCCTATTTGTTTGAAATGCAGCCAAAAACGCATACTTTTATTATCCAAACCAGCTCTATATTTGTCGAAACCTTTCAAACGAACTTTTTCTCCAATAAACTCCAGGAACTCATCAAACACGGCTGAATGGTATTCATTATTGTACATTTCCTCTTCGGTTGATTGGCCAGCCTTACAATACATCACTCCCACTTTATACGAGGTTGTCAACTGAAAAATAAATGTTCCCCGGTAAAGGATTATTCAGAGATTTCAATGGCCTAAAAAGTTACAACATTGCTATCTAATTACCCCTTGTTCATCTAATTTCATCAACTGTTCGTCAGCTTTTTTATCGGTTGCCGCGAGTCGTAGACACGAAATCTGCAGATCGGGACAGATATATTCGAGAATATCTTTAGCCGGCAATCCGCGATTACTGTTCAATTTGGAAGTGGATGGAATCACATCTTCTAGTATCGTACCGCGTAATGTACTCAACTGAAATGTACATAAATTACCATACCTGTATATTGTTTGAATATAGAAACGAATTGAGGATGAATGATGGACTAACCTCGCTGGTTCGGATGATAATTCTATATTGCGTAGAACTAGAATCTTTCTCGCGACGAATGCTAACCGCTAATGGACCGAGATGTTCGTCGACGCCGACATAATTTTGGTGATCTGAAACAAAAAGATGACGCCCAAGTCAAAGTCTGTCGAATCGCCCGAACAGGCTGACCGATTTCAGGGAACTGTAACTTACCGTACGGAACAAAGAAATTCCTATAATATTTCACACCTTGATCGACGAATTCGATGATGTGACCATGATGAAAAGTCAACGACTGACCGGTGTATCCGTTCAGTGCCGGCGATACTTCCAGAATTGATATTCCATTACACATCGATCTGCGACCGCATAATTCGCAGATCGGTTTTGTAACGTAAGAATGAGACAGTTTATGCTGTAAAGAATTATGCGATAAACTGATCACACGATCTTCTTCTCCGCCAAATTCGTTGCGAAAAAACGGGCAGCTCAACACGAGATTATTACTCTTTCCATCTCCGTCGTCCGATTCATCTAGATTGTTCTCGTCTTGAAGGTCGCCGCTCGAGCCGGACGCCGCTGAAGCGCCGGTGGCAGTGTTTCTCCTTTTGTACAAAGAGTTCTTCTTTTTTATTATGTCCAAGAAATTTACAGAAATGCTTTGAGTATCGTAGTGTACGAATGCTTTGCGTCGTAATTGTTCTTCGAGGCGATATTCTGAATCGATCGAGTCAGCGTTTTTAGAGCTGCCCTCACTTTCGCGACTGTCACTTCGCGAATCGTTGCTTTTGTTACTTCCACCGCTGCGCAACTTCTTGAATATGGTCGTTCCGCTTCGTTCTTTATTTTGTTTAGAGCCCTTTGATTTAATATCGATATGATCGGATTCTACGTTATCCTGATGAAGAAACGCCGACGACTCCGTTGAACTAGTCAAATCTTCCTGAGACCTACGCCCTTCTAAATTACTCGATACGATGTTGGCGACTTTCGGATGAATCTGACTCCACTGTACGTGCTGCACGGTACGAGGGGATCGCGGAGGAGGACTCATACCGATCAAATCCAAAGACGAAGCGCTTCCGAATTCTCGCCTCGCCGGCGACAGAACCTTCGGCGTCTCCTCATGATCGAGTTCTAGACTACTGTTACTTCGATATAACTTTGGTCGTTCTTGGGCGGGAGGATTATCTACTTTCTTAAACCAGTGATTAATATCTGCTTTATTAGGGACGGAACTGCTGAGATCTGTATCACCGAGGGATGAACACAACGCTAAAGGTTGATGCCAGTAGGTTGAATTCGTTGTCGTTTGTGGTTCAATCGGAATTGCAGTCGACAAATTTTTCTTCTGACCTTCCAAATCATCTTTTACACCACTACTAACTCGACCTGTTTGATCCAACCATCTTTGCGCTGCGTTGACCCTATCTACTTGTTGTTGAAGGAATTCTTTTTGTTGCCGGGATGATCTCCTGTTACTGACAACGCTATAACTGGAACGGTAGCCAATGTTACGAATGAAGTTCGGCGGTGGTTCATCTTTGTGTTTCTCCATTCCCCAACCGCATATGATATTGGACATTACATTACGAATTGCAATTACTCATATATAAGCAGCTTCTATCTGGTTTCCACAGAGTCCTTGAAACTGAAAAAAATGTTTTACGTTACACTTGAAGAGAAATCTGCACAGGCTGGGGCTGAAGAGTTGTTAGCTAGAGAAGAGTAAACAATCGGATTAAATTTAAAATGTTAATGATGTAGGTTTGATTGTCAGTATGCATCAATAGGCTACATCTATTCAGTACTGGTTACCACATTAACCAACTAAATGAGCAATACGCAGAGATATTTATTTGAGTGATGGCAGAAATCATTTTTACTAAGTAAGCCAAGATCAGTTAGTAAACCAGCACCACTAGTCACTACCAAACTCTTTCTGATGTAGCATTGGCACTGTCACTGTCTACTGTCTATGTACTTATTATTGTAGTAGTAACAAAGAAGTACAGAGTAGTATAGTAGTACACAACACACGTACCACCAACAGCAACACGTCTACTCTCATCAGTCCAACCAACCAAGTAGTAGAAGTAACGACGTGACACAAAATCAATGCATAAATTGCATCTTTTTCATTCGATCCGAGTCGACAACATCAACAATAATGATAAACTGTGAAAATAATTATTCAGAGCTTCTTATTCAAAACAAATTTAGTTGCTTATAGTTACCCTAATATTTCGTAAATACATTTCTCAAAATGTATATCAGGAAGTGCAGGATTGATGTCTGTCTGCAGAGTTTCCAGAACCTGTCATGTCAGGTCTTAAGACCTGACATGACAGGTCAGGTCTGACCTGTCATGTCAGGTCCCGAAAAAACCCAAACTCATGACAATATTTGACGAAACGGCGAAATATCTAGACATGTGCTAGACGAATGGAAGAACATTTTGAGTTGAATATTCTGACCCGTCGT
Source organism: Tubulanus polymorphus (assembly GCF_964204645.1). Taxonomy (NCBI): domain Eukaryota; kingdom Metazoa; phylum Nemertea; class Palaeonemertea; order Tubulaniformes; family Tubulanidae; genus Tubulanus; species Tubulanus polymorphus. The sequence continues at coordinate 26,811,502 of NC_134025.1, forward strand.
TAATATCGAAAATGATTCAACAATAACGATAAGGAAATTGTTCTGACAAATAATTCATTTGAAAGGTTGATTTATAAGAAGAAAATATTTATGTGTAAACTATGACTTATTTCTGTATTAAAGGGAAAAAAAATAAGTTTATAAGTTTTAATTTAGTAGATGAATTTATTAATGTAGAAGTAAGAGCACATTATTAGTCTAAGAGAAAATTTTCGCTAGATGAATCGAGGTCTTGATATTTCGTTTCCGCAATAAGACACTGAAAATTATCTGCTCACTATCACAGTTCGGCAATACTCCTCACTGTCATCAGTCATGAAGTCTCACTATTTATATTCATTGTCTTTATGATGTACATGTAAAAGAGCCGAATGCAATATAGAAACTGATTTTATTGAGACTGATTTTAAATCTACTCATCAATTTAAAGCATGAAGTTTTTTTTCAATTTTTTCCAGTTTTAATGCAGACCTGTCACCTCAGGTCCCGAGAAGCTCTGCAAAATGGCGCGAGCTGCCTTGTGAGGTCTCACTTCATAATTATTGTTTTATAGCAACTTAAGATTAACTCTATCAATGGTTAGCAATTTATATTATACTTATTACTATATAAAGGTTATAAAAAGTAAAGTTTTTTCCATTTCATCAGTTTTAGTGCAGACCTGTCACCACAGGTCCCGAGAAGCTCTGCAAAATGGCGCGAGCTGCCGTGTGAGGTCTCGCTTCAAAATTATTGTTTTATAGTAACTTAAGATTACCTATATCCGTGGTTAGCAATTTATATTATATTCATTGCTATAAAGAGACCATAAAAATTAAAGTTTTCCTTCATTTCATCATTTTAAATGCAGACCTGTCACCACAGGTCTCGAGAAGCTCTGCAAAATGGCGCGAGCTGCCGTGTGAGGTCTCGCTTCAAAATTATTGTTTTATAGTAACTTAAGATTAACTCTATCTATGGTTAGCAATCTATATTATACTCTTTACTATAAAGAGTCCATAAAAATTAAAGTTTTCCTTCATTTCATCAGTTTTAATGCAGACCTGTCACCACAGGTCCCGAGAAGCTCTGCAAAATGGCGCGAGCTGCCGTGTGAGGTCTCGCTTCAAAATTATTGTTTTATGGTAACTTAAGATTAACTCTATCTATGGTTAGCAATTTATATTATACTTATTACTATATAAAGGTTATAAAAAGTAAAGTTTTTTCCATTTCATCAGTTTTAGTGCAGACCTGTCACCACAGGTCCCGAGAAGCTCTGCAAAATGGCGCGAGCTGCCGTGTGAGGTCTCGCTTCAAAATTATTGTTTTATGGTAACTTAAGATTAACTCTATCTATGGTTAGCAATTTATATTATACTTATTACTATATAAAGGTTATAAAAAGTAAAGTTTTTTCCATTTCATCAGTTTTAGTGCAGACCTGTCACCACAGGTCCCGAGAAGCTCTGCAAAATGGCGCGCGTTGCCGTGTGAGGTCTCGCTTCAAAATCATTGTTTTATAGTAACTTAAGATTACCTATATCCATGGTTAGCAATTTATATTATATTCATTACTATAAAGATACCATAAAAAGTGAAGTTTTTTCCATTTCATCAGTTTTAATGCAGACCTGTCACCACAGGTCCCGAAGACTCTGCAAAATGGCGCGAGCTGCCGTGTGAGGTCTCGCTTCATAATTATTGTTTTATAGTAACTTAAGATTACCTATATCCATGGTTAGCAATTTATATTATATTCATTACTATAAAGATACCATAAAAAGTGAAGTTTTTTCCATTTCATCAGTTTTAATGCAGACCTGTCACCACAGGTCCCGAAGACTCTGCAAAATGGCGCGAGCTGCCGTGTGAGGTCTCGCTTCAAAATTATTGTTTTATGGTAACTTTAGATTAACTCTATCTATGGTTAGCAATTTATATTATACTTATTACTATATAAAGGTTATAAAAAGTAAAGTTTTTTCCATTTCATCAGTTTTAGTGCAGACCTGTCACCACAGGTCCCGAGAAGCTCTGCAAAATGACGCGCGTTGCCGTGTGAGGTCTCGCTTCAAAATCATTGTTTTATAGTAACTTAAGATTACCTATATCCATGGTTAGCAATTTATATTATATTCATTGCTATAAAGAGACCATAAAAATTAAAGTTTTCCTTCATTTCATCAGTTTTAATACAGACCTGTCACCACAGGTCTCGACAAGCTCTGCAAAATGGCGCGAGCTGCCGTGTGAGGTCTCGCTTCATAATTATTGTTTTATAGTAACTTTAGATTAACTCTATCTATGGTTAACAATTTATATTATATTCATTACTATAAAGAGACCATAAAAATTAAAGTTTTCCTTCATTTCATCAGTTTTAATGCAGACCTGTCACCACAGGTCCCGAAGACTCTGCAAAATGGCGCGAGCTGCCGTGTGAGGTCTCGCTTCATAATTATTGTTTTATAGTAACTTTAGATTAACTCTATCTATGGTTAGCAATTTATGTTATATTCATTACTATAAAGAGACCATAAAAAGTAAAGTTTTTTTCCATTTCATCAGTTTTAATGCAGACCTGTCACCACAGGTCCCGAGAAGCTCTGCAAAATGGCGCGCGTTGCCGTGTGAGGTCTCGCTTCATAATTATTGTTTTATAGTAACTTAAGATTAACTCTATCTATGGTTAGCAATCTATATTATACTCTTTACTATAAAGAGACCATAAAAATTAAAGTTTTCCTTCATTTCATCAGTTTTAATGCAGACCTGTCACCACAGGTCCCGAGAAGCTCTGCAAAATGGCGCGAGCTGCCGTGTGAGGTCTCGCTTCAAAATTATTGTTTTATAGTAGCTTAAGATTAATTCTATCCATGGTTAGCAATTTATATTATATTCATTGCTATAAAGAGACCATAAAAATTATATATAATAAAATTACCATAATATATAATAATATAGGGCCTAATCTTAATGAGTATAATGATTGTTATTAATACTGATTATGATTACATAAGGCACTACTGGTATCATTTTGCCTGATCTTGATATTTTTATGTTTCGTGTTACAAAAAAATAAATTAATTGTAAACAATTCGTTCAATGTTCTCCAATAATTCACAATCATTCCATCTTTATTATTATAAGGCGATATAGTTCAACAACTTTTTATAAACGGACAAACATAAATTCTTAAATGAATTCATAACACATCATAGTTTGTTTTTTGTTTTTGAATAATATATTCAGAAAGCACTACGATATGTTCTTTGTGTTCTTATCGGCTATCATTTGTTCTAAATCCGCGCCTATCATATCTGCTAATCGCCTATCATCGGTTCAGTCATAACGATTTTCATTTTAGCGAATCGACCTGTCACCTGAGGTCCCACCTGTCATGTCAGGTCTTGGGCCCTGACATGACAGGTTCTGGAAACTCTGCAGACAGACCTAAATGAAGTGCAGTGAAGTGGTAGCCATTTTGTCACGTGACCAAACTCTCGAGCAAAGTGATCCGTCCGAAATGAGGGTTCGAATCCCATATTTCGGTTTATTCATCTCTGATTCGAACAGGCTAGCGTCTAATAATGGACACTTTTTATGTCAAATTAAAAAGCATTTATACGATTTATCAAATTAGAGACAATGAAAAAACACCAAACACTGATTAATTAAAATAAAGTATGCTGCATTTATAACAGTCAATGAAGAAATTTACAAGTAATTAGTAATAATTCAATTTACAAGTACATGTAATAAGCAATAATTCTTAGCACACACGAAGTACCCAGTAACCCATATGTACAAAAGTCCCAGAATCATTTGATTACATCAAATCTTTAAATTCGAACTGTCAGCTCAAATTATCATTAGATTCAATATCAGAATCATCATCATCATCATCTACTGTTATACATTGTCTATTAACATTTATTACATCTTCCTGATCACTGTCATAATCAGATTCATCACTAGGGGGCAGCATGTCCTGGGGAATCATTTCTTGCTGCTTGTCATCAACTTTATCATCGAAATTAGCAGGCCTGAAAATATCACGAGTTATCATTCAACGACAGCATCGTTAGTGAGAAAAAGCTTTTGTATTTCATAAGTTCTCATTACTTACCAGAGACCTTCACTTTTAATATGTTTTATTTGCTCTTTATAAAGAATGGCGATTATTTCAGCTTTTACTTTATCGCCTTCTTCAATGGCATCAACCATGACAAAATCACCTGAAAATAGTCAATAAGAACGGAATTAAAATATTCCAATAGGGTCACAGGATTTCTAAGTTTATTTAAGATTTTCTTATTTAGTAACAAACCTCGTTTAATCCACACATTTTTTCGGAATTTAGTAGGCATGCTGACAAGATACTTTTCACCATTCGGAGTTATTACTTCATGTAGATTGTTACCACGTGGAGATACAACCTAAAAAATAAATACATTTTTATCAATGTCGAGTATGGTTTCAAATCTTTTGGTTTCATAAACTACCCATTAAATTGTGGTGTACCTTCACAATAGACTGGTCATTACGTGGTAATGTAAAATCTTCCAGAACTTCTTTAGCCACATGTTTTCTCTTCGTTGCCTTTGACATGATTCTTTTTTCTCGTTACTTAAAATATTTTATCCCTGAAAAGAAATGTGTCGATGTCAATACACTTTAATTTGGATTGAATTTGACTGGACGAAGTTATAACAAAAAAGCGTATTTCCCCCTTATTGAATGGATCTATATCATTTATCGTTCCATCAGATAGTTTGAAATATTGCAAATAACTAACGTTTTAATGAGTTTATTCTGTATATGTCTTTAAGCAAGTAATAATCCATAAAAATGATTTTCATAAACACATTTATTTTACAAATCGACAAAACTGCCACCTGCCGGATATATCTAACTACCACCAACAACCGTCCGGTCGTATGGAAAGTTCCCGGTGTCTGCCGGGACACAACCTCCGACATCATTGGCGATAAACATGTAGATGCTTTCCACCGGCCAATCCATACTTATATTTGCGGGAAGACCTAGTCACGCCACCATGAGTTAAAAAGTCAAGAGTCATTTCATGATATATCATAATTTCATTTATTTAGTACACTTACCAATGCATACATAATGTATTTTCAATTGCATCATTTTTCGGTGGGGAACCTGGCAAGGATTTAGCATTTCGAAAAACAGATTAAGTGATAGTCTGTAAGCATCGATTTCATAAAAAATTTTGCTAAATTATATAGTTGATCAACTCTGAAAGATTTGCTCACGCAAGAATTATACAATTTCAAATCGGTATCAATAGTTCTAACTCTTAACTGATTGTCCTATGTAAGAAGATATGTACTAAATCCTTATACAATTAGAATTATCAGTGATTTCAAATATGCAATACAATGAATAATGATAAGAATAAATACACACAACATTCATCTACTGACGACATCAAAATTTAGTCCATGTAATATGTAATCGTTTAATCCACCATTCCCAGAAGAGCATTAATCGTTGCATTTTTGTTTCCATTATTGGCTTCCAGGACAGAGACGACCACATCTTCTTCAATATTCGGGAACATGTCCTTCACCTGTTTAAGGTCCTCTTCAGTATAAAGTGGCCCTTGTTGTATCGGTATTGCAGGTTGTTGCTGCGGCGGGTACTGTGCAGGAATTCCGGGGGCCACCATACCGGCATTGTAAACTGGAGCACCACCAACTACCAAAGAAATTCATCACAATAATCCAGCGATGTGAAACCAACAAAACGCAATATAGATTATCATATTCATTGATTTACCTGTCATTGGGTAATAGATGGGTTGGGCTGGAACCATCATAACTTGCTGTGGAAAGATTGCTGTTGGCTGGGTGGTTTTCTGGAAGAATTTGCATCTATTACACAAAGATTCTACTATATATGGATATTAAGAATAGTATTGGGCTCGTAGTTACTTACAGAAAATGAAAGGACGAGGTTAATCATACCCTCTTTGTCATCTCCTTGGCGTCCACTCAATGTGTACCAATCATCCACAGTCTCACCAGTAAGAACTATTTCTGGTATTGGGATATGTGACCATGCTATGCGATCATCCATAGAAAATGTTTTCTACAAAAAAAGTATAAAAGCGACTCATAGGATAAAGAGGATTTCAGAAGAATGAATGGACACGACGTGAAGAGACAGGCTATGACTCTTACCTCATCGTATATTTCGACATAGAAACTATCAACACCTTGGGGCAAATAACTAAAAAATAGAACACACCCATAAAATACTTGCCAAATTACATCAGAGTATCAATAGAAACTATTTCAATGATAAAACTACATTCAGATACAAACCATTGAATGACTTTATTCCAACGCGGGTTTTTAGCCCCATTATGCGCAGTTGGTGTCTCAAGAATGGAATGTCCCAATCTGATTCTGCAGTAAGGGTCCATTTTGGTGAGTCCATAGTTTTTACTGAGTTTAGCCTAAAAAATGAATAAAATACTCTCCATCCAAAATAGATCCTGATCCACAATTTTCAACAATTAATTTGCGGAGTTAAACACAAATATTATACCTGAGCAATCGTGATACTTAGTCTGCCAATGACATTCGCTGGAATGACGGGTCCAAATCCTGCTTGTTGTTGAGCCATCAAATATTGGGCATGTTGTGCATCAGTCATCACTTGTTGTTCAGCAGGATTGAACCCCACCCGTAAAAAGTCGGGTGACAAATCTCCAAGTTTCACCTACAATAAAATCAAACATCTAACTCAAAACGTGTTTAGAATTTCAGGTTACAGGCTTGGTCAGCTTTACTTGTACTTGTACTATATACACGAAGTGGGGCACACAATAAAGCTTGTTTGAATTGTCTTTTACAAATTTCTATTTCCTTCGTTGTTAAATGTTTGACATCGAAAAGTTTCCCTTTTTGACACTGTAGTAGTGAATTTCATCACTAATTGACCATCCACCCAAACCTTTTATTAACTTCAGACTTGGGAACCTACCTGGTTCTTCCATCTTTGCCTCTTTTCTGCAATAGTTGCAGCACTGTTGTTCCCAGATGCGTTGTTTACCACATTTGGAGCAGCCATTTTGACACCAATGATCTGTCAAGCGTCGGGCGCATGACGCCACTTATCGGCTCATTTCGGTAAATATTACGGAAGTGACGTTATTCTAAGGCAACGAAGGTTGTTTACCCTGACAACTGAACAGCAGTGAGTACAAGCAGGACAGTTCTTGCAGGGTTTAGTGCATTTTGTCGTCCAACTGCTACGGATCTCACCCTAAAATCATTGTTCTTTATAGATAAGGTGATTCTGTAATACATCGACAACGACGAGATGTCAGAAACGCCTTTAAACAACGAGGTTTTGAGCCAAACTGCCGGCTCTAAACCACAAACTCCAGCAAACATGGAACTGAATTTAAATCCGAAGGAAAAAGATTATGTCAATGCAAAAGCTTACTTACTGAAGACCAGCTCTAACTCAGGACTGAATTTGTGAGTATAGATAAACTTTTAACTGCTTCATTTATGTAAATATCATTTTACTGGAATTTTGAATTTGTAACAAAAGTACATAATTTTCGTAAAATTTTTCAACATGATATTATCCTTATGCAGGTATGATCAGTTATCGCGTGTGCTAACAAAGATTTTAGACGAACGGCCGGAAAATGTTGTCGACATATTTGAAGATCTAAGCAAAGAAGAAAAGAAAGCGAAATTCACATCACACGTCGATACCGTACAAGACAAAATTGATACCTCGACTGAAGTAGCTTTGGCTGAAGTGCAAAAGAAGTTGTTCGCAGTAAGTTTTCTTCAGAAATTGGGCTACTAAGCTGAGGCATTAATCACCATATTCATGCTTGGATTTGCTTGAAATTACAGAGAGGTGATGGAGAGGGCGAAGAAGAACAACAAGAGGAAGATGTGGAAACTCCGCTTCCTAATTTGATGGAGCTAGCATTTTATTTTGAACAAGCTGGTGCGGGTTTAAGTCGCGAAGAGACAATACGTATTTGGTTAGCGTTGAAGAACCTGGTCGACAATTATCCGTTACAACACGTTCGATTCTGGGGTAAAATATTCGGAACCGAGCAGAATTATATTGTCGCCGAGGTCGAATACAGAGAAGGCGAAGAGGAGGAAGAGGAAGAAGAAGAGGTAAATATATCGAACCACTTATAAGAGAGACGGCGTTCACTGGTCTCGTTAGTCCAGGTTTAATGGGTCGAAAATCATTGATCGATGGTTCTTCTCTGGTCTTTCTTCTCCCCCATTACAAAAACCTCAAACTTACAATGCCTTGCAATGAGCTCAGAGGATTGATAAGAATATTTATTTAAGCATTTGTCATGTTTGAATTCTTAATCCAGATTAAGTAGGTTTTGCAGCATTAGGGATCATTTATTTATTACGTACACATATGTATTAAAAATCAAATTTTATGCGTACGTAATAAATGAATGATCCCTTAGCAAATTCTTGAGTAAAATAGATTTTACTGTGTTTCTTTAGTTAACGTGTTACGATGATAATAATATTTAAAGGCTGAAGCAGAAGAGGCGGAGGATCAAACAGAGCGTGATCCAGATGGTGAAGAGGAAGAAATCGAAGAGGATGATACTCCTAAACCAGATTTCAAGCCCCCACCAATGATTCCGAAAGAGGAAAACAGAACTGGTGCAAACAAGAAAACTTACTTTGTCTGCAATGATCGTAAGTTAATGGAACTTATTTTAGAATCAGGTAAATTGCTGATTATATCCAGTGTTATATTTATCAATCTTATCATTACAGCTGGAAAACCATGGGTGAAGCTGCCACCAGTTACTCCATCTCAACTTCAAATATCTAGAAAAATTAAGAAATTCTTCACTGGACGTCTAGATGCACCGGTAAGTTCGATGAAAATTAGTTTTCAAGAGGTAAATACAAGTAGCTTTATTTCTAATATGACTTTATTCATTTGATCTATTCAGGTGATCAGTTATCCACCATTCCCCGGTAATGAAGCGAACTATTTGAGAGCTCAGATCGGTCGTATCGGTGCCGGAACTCACATATCTCCGCTTGGATTCTATCAGTTTGATGAAGAAGAAGAAGAGGAAGAAGAAGGAGAAGGTTTGTTAGATATGTCAAATTTACAGAAATGTCTCTCTAAGTGTTACCCACTGCTTACCTTAACAGTTACTCCCTATATCCAAAACCCTATTCTGCTTTCGATGTCTTATGATTATAAGATTTGATATTTAATGCAGCATTTATAGAAGGAGGTGAGGTCTGGTTTAATGTTGTCACACTGCTTCACCATTCACTATTATAGATATTATCTTTATCATATCGTCAATTGTTACACTATGCATTTCTCGTTTGTCTAATGATTGCATTCATTAAATCTTCTTTCTTCTTACGGCCGATAAATTTATAAGCACTTTATCTTATTCTAGGTCGTGATAATTTTGTTGAGAACGTTGATTTCGAGGGAATCCCTGTTCGAGAACTTGCAGATCCATCGTTAGCAAACTGGGTGCACCACGTCCAACATATTCTTCCACAGGTAAGCAAACAGGATCTGATCCAGATGATTGATAACAACAGACTGAAACTATTTTTGATTTGATTTTAAAGATCAGCGATTGATTGACAAATTTTGTAGGGACGTACGTCTTGGTGGAATCCAGTGCAGAAAAATGAAGATGAATTCGAAGATGAGGATGAAGAGGAAGAAAGAGAGGAACCAGATGAACCCGAACCAGAAGTTGGTCCACCTTTATTAACTCCTCTGTCAGAAGATGCTGAAATCGAAAACATGCCACCATGGACTGCCAGAATATCTTCAAATCTCGTATCGCAATATGCAATCTGTGTAATGCACTCAAATCTGTGGCCTGGTGCTCATGCATTTGGTGTAGACAAGTAAGTGCCAGCTGTTTAGAATTCAAACATGATTTGATTTTAGAAATGATGAATTATCAGTTTGTTCATCCATTAATCTATTTTAGGAAATTTGAAAACATTTATGTTGGTTATGGACACAAATATTCAGCTGAGAACTACAGCCCAACACCACCACCTCCGATCCAAGACGAATATCCAAGCGGACCAGAAATCACAGAAACCGAGGATCCAACACCTGAAGAGGAAGCTGCGCTAAGAGCTGCTCAAAATGAAGCTGCAGAGGCAGCAGAAGAGATGGAGGAACAGGAGGAAGAAGACGAAGATGATGATTAAATAAAATCCGTCCATAAAAAAATCAGAAAACTAAAATTGATAATTTCCGTCCTCATTTTCTAATTGGTAGTTATCGCTGATGTAAATAAGATATTTATGGTTTGTTATAAAATAGGAAATAAACTTTTAAATTATCAGTTAATTTGATATCATATTGTTCATATTCTATGCAGAGGATAATTCCAATGGATTCTTTTTGCCTGCGTGTTTTTTCGTTCAAGCTTGGTGATTAAAGAATCCTGACCAAAGCCTTCTACAGTCATCCCCTGACCACCCACATCGATGCAGAACGATTTTGGCAGTATAGAGTATGGCGATATATCGGGGGTGTTTTACTACGTATTTGTATAGAGATGTACATAGAGAAAACCTGGTGGTAGGCGAGGGTAGCCGTATATGGGGGGGGGGGGGCGGTTTATCGGGGGTTTACTAATGTCAAATTCAAGTCTTCAAAACCATGACCTCATATCCATGTTTGTCCTGCCCTCACTAGACTGAAGATGTAAATGAATGGAGAAGATTCTAATATGGATGGAATGATTCTTTATTATTGTATCAATGAGGCTCATGTACATATGGATATACAATATGTATAAAATCAAGATACATTTCTTAGTGTCTTAGGCGTGCTGGAATTACAAAATAATCAAAGGTGGTCAAATAACTTGCAAAAACCTGCAACAATGATCTAAAATTCAGTAAAAAGGGACGGAATGGCAATATTGGCATGAAATGTCAAAAGTAGTTGCGCAACATATTTGTTTAACATGATGAATATAAACGATATTCACTTATTGAGACATTATATAAATACCGGGTAATGGTAAATTTTTCAATAATAATAATGAGGGGAAAGGTTCTCATCTGATCGTAAGTACATGTTATTGCTAATAGAAAAATACTAAATCCTCAATATAGTTTTTCGTATTACACACATCTTGCAGTGTAACAACATAAAACATTATTCTCTAATACAAAATAATAACTATGGCGCATATGATTAAATATAGGTAGAGTGGAAGTATAGTTTATATAAATCAATACATAGATACGTAACAAATACATAATAACAAGGAAACAGTAATAACAACTAGTCATTGATACAACTACGAATCTGTGTTACAATTATACATTCAGTATGTCATAGTTCAATACTCTTTTGCAGTAAAGAAATCTAAATTGTGATTTTACTCTAACAAGCGAAATATATCTCGTAAACATCCCTTCGAAAATGTCTCCCAAGATAGCTGCCGTAAAATACATGCTTTATTTTACTGGTCAGAAAAGTCCCAATATCGACGGAATTCTGTCTAAGTAAAAACCACGATAAATAAATGACTAGTTTTACATCAATTGTAACATGAATTCACTTACACAAAACTAGGATCATACAAAGAAACTACATTACATATTAGTTCATCTATTTAGCTATTACACCTATCTTCCATTCAACTAATCATCATCGATATGATTCTTAGAATTCTACTGTAATAGGAATCATAATTTATCAGCAATTGGAATTGTCTATTGGAACATATGGACCTAATATGGTACATCTATTTTCTATATTTCCCTGCTTAGTTTAAACTAAAGACCTTGTGATATTGTGGAATCTGGCCTGGAATGGAAATCTATGTAAGGCATAAGCACATAAGGTCATAGATCTGTATTCATTCTTAATGATTATCACAGTGCTGCTCTAGTAATCATGGAGTCAAAAGCCGTTTATCGCTGTACCACAATGCTAGAGAATAGTACATAGCTTTGACTGAAAAAAAAAGAATACTGAAAATCAAGATGAATGTAGACAGTATATATTAACAGTATCGATGAATGTTTGAAATATAAACCTTTTTAGCTGGTTGTGGTTGAGCAGTTTCATCATCTTTTTTGTCAGCATTTTCTTTGGCTTCATCTTCTGATTTATCCTTTGAATCTAATTTATCATCACTTGTCTCTTGCTTTTTCTCTTCTACACCATCATCTTTTTTTGATTCGTCTTTAACCGATTCGGTGGCTGGAATGATTTCGTCTTTGTCAGTCTTTTTTGTTTCTTCTGTCTCTGACTCCTCTTCCTCTTCAGTTTCCTAGAATGAATACAATTGATGTGTACAGATCACTTGAGACAGAATCTTACCGTATTTAGTACAGGAAACCATCATCTATATAGCACCTCTTTCTTCTTTTTGTCTTTTTTCTTGTCCTTTTTGTCTTCCTTCTCCTTTTTGTCTTTGTCTTTCTTATCACTTTTGTCTTTTCCTTTCTTTTTATCATCCTTTTTAGACTTTTTCTTCCCCTTTTCTATAATGATAAATTCATACACTAAAGCAACAAATTAAACTTCAAAACGCACCGGAAGCTTAGATTTCTGTACTCACCCTCCTCCTCGCTTTCTACTTCCTCTTCATCTTCATCTTTTTCTTCATCTTCATTTTCTTCTTCACTCTCCTCTTTTTTCTTACCTTTCTTCTTATCTACATAGATTATCAAAATCACTCAGACAAATCAAAAACAGTGCAGTTCAATCAAGAGGATATAACAATTAAGGAAATTTGGAGATAATGAAGGAAGGAAGTCTATCCTTTTCAAACAATCAATCGATGAAGACTACCGGGTACCTTTATCTTTCTTCTTTGTCTTATCCTTTTTGTCCTTGTCCTTATTTTTTTTCTTTGACTTTTTCTTTCCTTCATCTTCCTCACTTTTGTCTTCATCATCATCATCTTCTTTCTCTTCTTCTTCATCTTCTGAGACTTCCTCCTTTTTCTTGATTGAACAAAAAAAGAAAATTACAAATCATGTTCGCAATATCATCAACAAGTAGTTCAATAACGCTAAATACCAGTATACCTTTTTATCCTTTCCTTTCTTTTTATCTTTATCCTTTTTGTCTTTACTTTTATCCTTCTTTTCTTTCTTGTCTTTATCTTTATCCTTCTTGTCTTTCTCTTTGTCTTTTCCCTTCTTCGTATAGAAATGTGAACAATTAAGCAACGCCATTGTCATTTTTCAAGCACCTATGCGCATTTACCTTATTTACCAGTTAATATTCTAATTTGCTCCTTACCTTTCCTTTGACTTTCAGTTTTGCTTCTTCCTCTTCACTATCTATTTCCTCTTCCGATTCTTTATCATTTTCTTTCTTTTCATGTTTTTCAGACAGTTTTTGGTCCTCAATCTCTTCATCTTCTTCTTTCTCCTCTACTTCCTCATCATTTGATTCTTCTTTTTCTATTTTCTAAAAAAGCACAAAATAATTTAGGTTAGTCATCAAATGTAATTAGGAGGACATACCTTCAGTACTCAAGCTGTTGGTATTCTTGCCGTTGTATTAGAATTATATATTACATCTAATGATAAATATTACATGCTCTTAGTTTATTTCTGTAATATTTAATTGTTATTCATTCAGAAATAAAGATGATATAATGTAATGTAATGTAACGCAAAGAACATGTAGTCATCAAAATATCCAAAAGATCTCTCGTTTAGGGTAGTAATGAAACATGGGCAAAGTATCTAATATGATAATCGTAAAGCCAAGTAGTTACCTTCATCCTAGGCACAGGTTTTGGGGATGGTCTTGGAGAAACTTTAGGCGATATTTTCGAACGAGAAAGGGGTACAGGCTTTTTCCCTTCATCCTGTAGCGTGGATAAGACAGAGTGCAATAGTAAACAACTCAAGAATCAATCAATCACAGCAAAAAACAAAAAGTAAATAGGTTTTAGTGCTAAGAAGTATGGATTTTGGATGTTATAGTAGCTAAATTCTGCTTACTGGTACTTCATTTTCTTCATCACTTTCTTCTTCATTCTCGGATTTGTCTGAAAAAAAAGTCAAAGTTACACTAGTATTGAAATGATTATGAACGAATCTCTTACTTTGCATATCATATAGCATACACAGTACGTACCTTTATCATGATGTATCTGTGGTATTTTTCCTCGGTCTAAAGTGGCTGGTGTATAAGTAGAGTTTAGCGGTGGCAGTGATTGAGCTCTAAAACTACTATTCAGCGTGGGTAACGTTCGATTTAATAATGGAGATGGTACCTGAAAAATTTCCCTCATTACATATGACAAACAACCTGCCTCGAATAAATGAAAGAAAAGCATTTGAAACTGTTAATACACACATGCGCTCTCCGCCGATCTCTGGCCGAGATACTCAGTTCCATATCTTCGCTCGGTTGAGTTGACAAACGATCTGATGTGGACATTCGTATCGGATCTTCTTCTTCTTCATCCGATAATTCCGCTTCACCATTTTCTACTTTTAAATGAGCAAGTGCTAACATATGACAACCACCGCAAGCGACCTAAAAATACACGAATCAATCACTCCTCAGTAATGATGGTAGATTTCAGTAATCAATATGCGGCCGATACTTTTATGCATGTTGGGATGTATGTTTATCTAATTAGACTATGCTTTGAATTATTGATTTCTATCGATAGACGCGCTGCAGTCATCAGGCAACACATTTTTCATCTATATAACTACATCATTACACAGTTAGGATTCACGTAAAACTTACGCTGTCGACGTTGAACTTTTTGAATCTGGCAACTTGAGATGGACGGAATTGATTAGCGCTGTTTTCTTCACCGAGGGCCAGCTTCCCATGACGACCATCACCGAATGAATATAACAAACCTTTATCTAAAATCATAAGGAGAACAAATCCTTGATGTCCTGTTTTAGTCAGGTAACAAAAAATATGTCCAAATATGTCATCAAATATCTTCACACTTACCAGTAATAACAGCTGTATGATTGTCACCGCACGATACATGCGTTATTTTACAATCAGCGAATGCCCGCACTAATGTAGGCTGCCATATCTGTAAATTTTGAGTAGGTCCATGACCCAGTTGTCCCTGAGACCCATCACCGCATGTGTACAGCTTACCCGATTCTGGAAAAAATTGTTCGAAACGTCAATTAATCTCATAGAAAATGAAGAATTGGTCAACTATTTCAGCCTAGGATTCGAACTGGTAGTGTAAGCCTACCGGTGATGATAGCAGTATGTGAGCCACCACAGCTAACCCATTTCACTTTCTCTTGTAATGACGTTACAAGCTGTGGTGTGGTCGTTTCTACATTATCTTCAATTTCTCCGAGACCGAGTTTACCAGATTCTTTCTCCCCGAATGTGTAAAGTTTACCGTGAGCTTAAAAGAAAACAAATTCCTTCAATCAATACCAGTCTAATGTTGAATATCTTAATGAATGCTTGTTTTCTTCCTAACCTGTTACAAAGGCTGTATGATAATATCCACATGATACGCAGATAATATCATCGTCCCAGTCTAACTCTTCAGGTAGCAGACACTCTAAACTGTCATCACCTAGACCAAGCTGACCTTCAGAACCACCACCCCATACGTAGAGAATTCCCTCATCTGAAGAAGAATGGAAATATCCTAGAAACATTATTAAGGAGGGACGAAACTGCTTGGTGAGATTTTTGTTCGAAAAAATAAAATTGACATAGAAAAACATGTACCGGGTACCAGTAAAATGAAAATTTCTCATCAAAAGATAAAGATTTGATACTGTTAGTTATAAGATAGTCAAATAGATATATGGAATTGTACAAACCTGTAAGAGCGGCGCTATGATCAGTTCCAGCCGACAGCTGTTTATAATTCTGTTGGTCGAATGATCGAATACAAACTGGTACCGACGTATTATTACCATCCTCTTCATCTAAACCGAGTTGACCGTCATTATTCGCTCCACAGCCGTAAAGATTTCCCGATTCCGTCGACATAATCGTATGGTTTCGACCGCAAGCGACGAGTTTAACCTTTTCATGTTTCAAAGCTGTAATATCATGTTTCAAAAGCTGATACAGTGAAAAGTCTAGAGCGCGCAGTAAAAATGTGTATGAAACTTACATTTGATACAGCTTGGTTTCGTCTGCAGTTTCGTCGTACCGAGACCCAACTGACCCCAGTCATTTGATCCAAACATAAATATTCGCCCACTCTCTGAAATAAAACATAAACAGAAACTATTCGATATCTTTGCAAATATCTAAGATAAGATGAAATCCATCCTATAGTGAAGGTTATACTACCTGCTATAAGGGCAGTGTGTTCATCTCCGCACGATATCTCTATAACTTTATCATTTCGTATCCAGAACTTGCTCGGAATATTCTCGGCAAATCGACTTTTTCCGAAAGTGAAAACACCTCCAGTCTCTAAAATATAATTGGCAAATTGACTGAATAGTAATAACTTATCGATATACAGTTTAAAAATTCAGACCCAAAATGAAAATTCCACAAAAAATCTTAAAAATAGGAGGCGCCAAAAAACCTTAGAACGTTATTGATGGGGTTTGGTGGAATTTTGTCTTTTTTAGTAGAAAACTAGATTTTAGAATTGGAACAGTGACAGGATTATTCTGAGGATACTTGACAGACCAACAGTAGCGAGTTTGTGGCTTGAGGAGTGTTTGCGCTGAGGTGATCTATTAGATTCCACCATAGAAAATCTGACAGGCCACACGAGGTATCCGGTGCCCCGGGCACCATGCCGATGATACGATTGCCGGTTATGTTGTGGAATGTGGTGGTGTGCCGGACGCACGCCCGACGGAAGGGAAGCGGGAAGGAAAGGTGTTTTTTACCAAACAAGTATGTATAACGCGTTGTTAAATGGGGACGGTGCATGAATATAGTTTTTTTTCAAAACTCAAATTTAATGTCTACAATTAATCATAAACTACAATGCACTGCTCGACAAAATAGCGCCGATTCGCGTCGTTTTTCTCGTACCAGGAATGTCATGATCGTCGTCGGCGGCCATGTTTGTTACCTCAACAACCAACCTCAAGGATCAATCGCAATGAGCAAATCCGTATGTGGGGCGGTCGAACCCTGAATTTGTTGAGTTTTTTCACTATTGGGAAACATTAGAATTTTACCATAATATATTCTAATAAGCGGTCCAACTCTGTGTTTTCTTTGGGAACACTGAAAATGTTCCATTCAAGTTATGAATTTGATTGATAAAATTCATTGCATTAATGAATATTTCGAATCAGCTGGTCTGGTAGCACTGCTGCCCGCGTTCGGGGCAATAATTATATCAGTTAGTTTCAGTAATTTTGAACCTATCTAACTTAAAGGTCCTTTCCTTATGGGGGTTGCACATTCTTCTAAAAGCGATGTACTTGCTGGGTAAGTGCCGGTTCGCTAGATTTAGCCAAACCTGCAAACTGCACGACGGCCCCGGCCAGCCGGGCGGGCCCACTTAAGGAATGCTCAAAATTTCTTTCACGTGACGAGACTTTGAAATAATAAATTTAACTGACAGCGCGTGGGAATCAAAACCGGCACACTTTTAGATCTCAATTGACAAATGATTTGGAATCTGTTAAATTCTCCCATGGGGCACTGTCATAACTTAGGCCTAGGCTACGTGTATTGCATAGTTCGAATCGACAAACTAGTAGATCTCTTCTGAAGTGAAAGGCCTCAATACATCATAGGAAGTAAAACTTAATTAAAATTTGATAATTTCGGAGGAACTTTCTCTTTACGATCATACATACCACGTTTTAAATGACTACCGCTCTTCTTCAAACGTAAGTTTTCTCACAGTGATTTGTATCCTGTGCATTTGAGAATTATTTTTACGGTAAGAAGATTAGAAATTATTGTGGTGGGAATCTTGGATATTTACTGGTTATCTTTAACATCTAGCTTACCGGTAGAACAAAATGGTCGACGATCATCACAGGGGCGCAGGGCTAGTATTTCAAGCCCAGTTACTACTATAGATGAAAAAGAAAAGTCTCAGGTAGATGAATCAAGTGGTTGAAAAAGCTATCGTTTTCATTTGTAAATCAACAAAAATATTTTTCGTTTTTAATAATCATGAATATATTTTTTAAATCTGATTTAAGAAAGTAATTAACTGTGTATTGGCTTTGCCGCTCGCTGATGAATTGTCAGATGAACAAATTGATTCGATTGTGGACAGTGCCTTAGTCCAACAGATGTTTATTACAACTGATCTCATCAAATATGGTATCGTATTCTTCTCTTCTCACCATATATTACCATAGATTAGGGTTGAAGGCTGTAAAAGTTGATTTTCTTTTTAAAAGGACAAGACGCACCTGGAATATATATTCTAGTGGAGGGCCAAGCGTCATTGGTTTCAAACCAAGAAGATATAATGATCACGGATTTAGAACCGGGAGATTTCTTTGGCGAGGTTTCAGTGTTATTCGGAGTAAAGGCAACTGCTACAGTCAGGGTTGAAAGCCAGTAAGTTACCATATTCATATTTTGGCGATCTCTGATAGAATATCTTTCAGTCTGACGAGTCTGGCCTTTTATATCTTTGCGCAGTTCCGTGGTTCTCTTCATTGAAAAACGAGTGATTAAAGATATGGGAAAATTGAAAAAAGGAATGACAATTGCGCAGTGGTTCATCGATAGAAAATATCTCCCGACAACGAAAGAATTGCAAAAAGACGACATATTTGAAGGAATTCTACTTCACGCACTACAAACGGTAAATGTAGTTAATTGGGAAATTTGAATTTTCACCGATAAAGATTAATTAACGAAAAATTCCACCGTATTCTCTTTTAGTTACCTTTGTTGAATGGTTGGTGTGAAACTTCATTATTGGAATTGATTAAATGTACAGATGGAATCGTGGTATATCCGCCACATTCTCATATTGTATTTAACGGTGATCCGGGCCACGGAATTGTAATTCTTATCAAGGGAAAGTAGGTACCATATATTAACATTAGGCATTCATCAGAATTTCGTTGAGACGAGGAATATAAGGACATTTAATTGCATGATGATTTCTGAATTATTCATGATTCAGAATGGAAGCTGATGCCGGTCCAGATCAAGAACCTTGGTATATTTTGGCCAAGAAATACCCTTTCGTTCTATCAGAAGAAGGTTTGTAACGATTCGTTTTCAAATATAAGTATATATTCATCCAGTTCACCGTGAATGAGGATTTTAATGCTCCTTAGGTCTGTTCACTCAAAGAGACCATATAGTAACCGCGAAGGCACGAACCTGCTGCAAAATATTACGAGTGAAAAAAGATGATCTCATCTTCGTAAAAAGCAGAGTAAGACTATATCATTTTTATGAAAATGCGTCATCATTGATATTTTTGTATCATATTGTATGTTTTTTTTCCGAAAGTTCCCATCAACTGCCAGGACTGCTTGGGATAAATCTGTATCTACCTGGAAAACGTATCAACAGAATAGAAACCATGAAATATATAGAAAATATATCAAAATACTGCAGCAAGAGGTAATAGCGCCGACCTTGATAACCGTGAAGATTCGATATCAAATGCTTATGTAGTATAAAGCCTTTTTTACAGTTCATCTTCAAAATGATTCGAGAAAGTGCCGTGTTTCACAATTGCCCAGTTGGATTTGCGTACCACATTAGTATGAAATGTTCCTTCCACGAGTTCGAAGCAAAAAGTATCTGTCTAACCGAAAAGGAATATGGTAATTAAGGAACAGCGTTTGTAAATGTCTTAGTTCAACATAAAAACGTTTGTTTGAGGCGGAAAATGACCTTTGAATGTTACTTTACAGAAAACCATGTCTCATTCATGGTGGTCAAAGGCAAAGTCAGTTTGATGGAAAATCAACGAACTATGGCTCCTGGAGATGTCGGAATCCAGCTCAACTTGAAAGCTAACGCGAGAATTGTTTTCGAAATGGAAGACAGAGACATGTTTTGTAAGTAAAATAATGTGTAAAGGGTTTTTCATATATGATGATAGAAAATGCTTTATTTTTTCCACACAAAATGTAACAAAACAACTTCAACCAAAACATACAAAATTACTATGATTGAGTAACAAGCAATCTAGGGACGACTTTTTATCTCATATATTGGTACATTCACAACTAAATCCTGAGAACTGTTTATCACATCATTATTTACCTACTTACAAGCTGCGCAGATTATTGTGTAAAAATATGTTCAAAATTCCCCAGTCAATTCTAGTTTAAGAAATGTTTTAACTGTAGGATCTTCTATGCTGTCTATTTCTTTCAAAGCTCGTTCGACTCCATCCTTGGGATAATATTCCTTCACTTTGTCTACATATTCTATCCATACACAGTTTGTACATCCGCTCATGCAGCAGTTATCTGGATCAGGGGCGACTGGTGGTGATTTTGGGTTAACGCTGATAACGTCTGAATCAGTTGATTTATGATTTGATTTTGAACAGTAAAACCTCGTCCGGTAACTTGAACTACATTCGAAAGTCCCGTGATTATAAGTTTTTCGATGAATCCCAAATGGTTTTCTTCGTAATGAAGTTGAAGAAGAAAATTGTCTTGTATTGCCAGTCGGTATCTGCAATGACAAGTTCCGATTGAAATAATCTTATTTGTCATTCAATACTTCAAAAAACTCATTCAAATTCATTTGAAATGGTTAATATATGTATTAGTAATGTTTATCTTCGCAGACAGAAGTAGTTGGATGCCAAAGAGTGCGCACTGCATAGCTAATTCCGAGGTGTTATTGTTCAAAATACAAAAACAAGATATCGATGAACTATTGAAGAAGTATCCGGAAACCGCTATCAAAGAAATTCAACTAGAATACATGTCTGCAATGGCTAAACAGCTGAAGAAAAGCTTCAATTTCAAACCAAAAGGAAAAGCAAGTTTTGTTAAACCAGCGGCCAAAACGCCTAACACCAATTACAGCAATGCATAAACAGAAACTGCATCATATTGAGTACTGTAATCAGTTAATATGGAATCAAGCTGAAAATTGCTTTTTGTGTGATAACTTGTAAAATCCTGAGACGATCAGAAAATGCAATGCGAAGTTTAGTTAATGAACACATTTATTTTGAATAACCAACCTTATGTATAAAACTTGCAGTAGTATATAGTCAGGAGAAAGATGTGCCGTGCAGTAATTTGACGACGCTGTCTTTATATTCACTCAAAGTTACGATATTTTCGCCCTCGTTGTGTAAATCTGAAGTAGCGGTTTTATATCGTTGAACTTCATCGCTTTTGATTAATTGTTCCTCCGTGAAATCTACCGGTAATGATTTGATATATCCAGGCAGGCCTTCTTCACTAGTCTGTAAGATAATTCAAACAACATTGAACAACGTGTGAACTCATTAAACAACTTTTTTTATTTAAGAATAAATTCATGATTCTTTTCTACAAACCTTGGCAGCAATTTGTTTGATGTTTTTCGTAAGTTGTACTAATTGTTTACGCGACGCCGCCTGATCCCAGAAATATTTCTCCCAATCGACTTCCTCTTTATCCGCTTCCCATTTCTCAGTTTTCTACAAAATATTTGAACACAATAACATCAATTAACACACGATGTAAACGAAATTTGAATTTCAGCCATATATTGAGGGCACAATGTACACATACCCAAGCTTCATGATACAGGGCAGTCAATAGATATTTCACATATTCCTCATTCTGCATTTTGAGTGGGCAACTGAAAATGAAACGTAATCATGAATGATCGAAATAGAAAGAATAAGATAACGGAACTGATTTAGCGGCCATTCGCACAGTACATATAGAAACATTTCCATGATTGCATCCAATTTCAAGCATTATGTAAATAGGGAGTGACCATATTACCCCCTTCTCCTACGGATGTGTTGTGTACATACTATTTGAAAGGTTCCTTATCGGTAAGTAGCTACTTACCGATTGCCTTCTAATGTTAATGTATCTGTCTTTTTGTCATAGCGTTCCCCAACTAACCGAATCAATTTATCTCGTGCATGATAGTTTAAACGAAGCTTTGACAGTTTTATCTGAAAAGGTAAAGAAAGGCAGAATCATTAGCATATAAAAGCTCTTTAGGTGAAAATAAAGAAAGATTTAACAATTGACGGACAGACATTCGAAGGTCACAGAGGGTATCTCTCAATAAATTCAGTTACCTTTAACTCGACTATTCTCGCTCTAGGGTCTCTTATAGACGAAGCTGACCGAAGATAATCGGATGAAATAATTTCAACAGGAAAATGTTTCTCACACTTTTTATCAGTTTCCAGTCCCTCAGGCCAATCAGTGCAAAACTCTGAAAACATTCAAACTATTGTTATTATCACTGTTTATAAATAAAGCTCATTTCTAACTTAATGAAGTTTGTTAATTCACCTTTGAGTGCAGCGCAATGTTTCTTGATGTGTCCTGGTGTGAGATGGAGAAAGTTGGGAATTTTCATCAATTCGGCATTTGCATATTTTTCAAGTGGAACCCCTTCATTTTGAGTCATATTCTGTAAAAAAATAGATTGATTGAAAAATATGAATAATTTCTTCTTCACCTACAAAAAGGGTCAATTAAAATTTCTTAAAAACACATAAAGAGAGTGCTGGCAAACATACTTTTGAAATGCCTTGACGAACTGGGAATGGAATTGCTGACCATTTAAATGTTGATGCTGCAGGCCAAACATTTGTCCAATCTTGATCAATCTTCATAGCGTTAAACCGAGCTGGCGGAACCTGCAATTAAACAAGGATTGAAGGTCAATTCCACGGATGATTCTTACATTCTTTATAAAAAATAAAACTAGTAAAGAAGTATAGAAGGATGAAACAAAGTGTTAATTTACATCACGTCGTCTGATAATTCTTTTCTTCTTCTGAGTTTCTTGAACTAGTCCAGGAATATGCAACTTTCGAAAACCTGGAGGAGAGAACAAAATCAAGGTATACAGTCAGTCCAAATTGCTCATTATCAAGATTTTTATTATCAGATCCCAGACGGGCTTATCGTTATGTGGTGTTTTTGCAATAGTTTGTGTCCGACCAGTGACGTAAAACACATAGAGCAGTCCCAGTGACTGAATGTCGTAACCCTTGACCCTCACATACGGTAGCTAATCAACTCTTCCTTGACCACAAAATACTCTCCACTGCATCTGGACAGAAACTTAACCTTATACTACTCGGCGAGCCCAAAAATGCAAACCCGGAAGTATAGTAAAATTTCATTTATTACCTCCATCTTCTTCCGTAACTTCGATTTCGTTCTCATTTTTGGTATCATCAGTCGCAGATGCAGTTACACCTCTTCGCAGCACATTGAAATTTGTAGATATAAACACTTGATTCCTCGCCGAAAAGGTAGCAAATATTGAATATTTCCGAATCATTTTGCAAAAATCGTAAAAACGGAAGTAGATATTTAAGTTGCGACAAGAAAACGGACCGTTAAATCGGACTTTAGGTTTCCTGAAAAAACGGTCTTGGATTTTCCGGATACGTGGGCCGGGTACGAGTTCAGTCGCAGTCAACATTGAAACCGTAGTCACTAGTCACTGTCTATCACTCCGATTACCGGACCACATAGTATTGTGAAATAAGGCAAAAATCTTGAATATCACTAATGAATTCTAATCAAAAAGCTTTACAATTTCTCCAGGGAATCAAGCGGTCCGGGCCCTGTTGGCGCCCGCGGCCGCCTAGAGAAAAAAAACAAATCAAATGTTTTATATCGTTGTCATGTGGTAGATATCGTACGATTATAATATTTGTTCAAAGTTTGCAATTGGAATTACCAGGCGCAACCTTAGTGACTTTTTGGCGTAGAGGGGCCAAGAGGAATCACCCCTTACGGCGCTGGCCGAATTGGGACCGGGCCGTGTACAGCACTAGGAGACCTCTCAGTTACAGCCCAAGTGGCCTTAGCACGGGTCAAACTTGTGGTCATCTTGTGTGTACTCGTCGGTAACCAGAATCCAGCATACCAGAATCAATCACGCAACAATTTCCCGCCCACGCAATTTCGGGTAATTCAATCTATCGACAGTAATGTAGGCCTCTGCATGTTCTAATTTTCAATGTATTTATTTCGAGCGACGTTTTGTTCCGTAGCTACAGCTATGAATAGCTCGATTGTGGGACACGCTTCAAAAGAACAGTGCCGTGCATTACATGAGTTCAATTTTTTTTCAATACATGCAGAAAAAAATCGTGAATATGAATTCTATTTGCGATTTTAGCTTTAATATCGTCTTATTTCTGTCGGAATTAATAGTTTTATTTGTAAACTGTACGCGTGAGTTTATCGTTTTTACCATTCGTCGATTTTTTCCGAAACAAAAGAAAAGTATAGTCGGTGAGATTGCACTGGTAACAGGGGGAGGCCACGGAATCGGGCGCGAATTATGCTACCAAATAGCGATTGAGGGGGCATTTGTTGTCGTCTGGGATATAGATCAGGTAAGCTTTTATCATACCGCCACAGATCGATACCTGATAATGTCAATGATTTATCTTGATTATTCTTAAAGCTCGGTGCTGAAAAAACAGTAAATACTATTCGATCACGTGGTGGGAAAGCAAAATATTATTTAGTTGACGTCACTGCGTATGAACAAGTCGTTAGCACTTCAAACCTTGTCCGGGAGGAAATCGGCGACGTGACTATACTTGTAAATAATGCTGGAATTCTGCATGGTTTGGACATTTTGAATCTAAGCGAGAAACAAATTCGTAAAACGTTCGATGTGAACAGTATTGCTTTGTTTTGGGTGGGTTTCAAACTTTGTTCATTTTCTCACTCATCATCTTCATTCTATTTTCTGATTTTTTTGTGGATTTCTAATTTTTTCCATACGCGAACTTTAAGACAATAAAAGCATTTTTGCCAAGAATGATTGAGTTGAATCGAGGACATGTAATCAATATATGCTCATTAGCGGCATTTTCTGGATTAGCCTATTTATCAGACTATGGGTAAGTTGGAATTACCAAGTAAAATATATTTGGAACAGATTAATCCTATACTTCTTGTAATAAAGATATTCTAACAATTTTCCAGATCTTCAAAATTTGCTATTCGTGGACTGCATACATATTTGGAAGAAGAAATACGTCTGCATTTCAAGAGGGATATTAAGTTGTCGTCTGTATTTCCAGGTTTCACTGACACTGGACTGGTCAAAGGCATGCACTCGCGGTAGGAATATCTTTGGCTTAGACAAAATACCGTCAAGACTTCAGATTTCATTGGGCTTTACATGTATCAAATATTTTTGTGTAGATTCGATAGGATCTTGACCACAAAAGAAGTCGCTCAAGTAACCATAGAAGATGTTTTACGGAACGAACAATTGATATACGTTCCCAGGCGTATGCGATACATCCTTGGCCCAATTGGGTAAGAATACAGACGAACAGTCATGGAAACTTATTAGTGTATCATGCATATACATTCTAGTCAGCAAAATCATTACTTTCCCCCCTTATTTTTTTCATTAAGCACATGTTTATCTTTTCAGATTGATACCGTCGAAAATAGTTTCATTGTCTCTAGACTTTTCTGGAAGCCGAATTGATCTACAGACCGATAAAATCGGCAAATGAACAATGACACGATCGGGCAGTTAAAATTATATTCTGCTTTTAATTTAATTGTCACGTCCTTATGGCTGTAATTATGAATGCATGAACATCAACGTAAAATTACGTATAATACCTGAAACATGATGAATTATGATGGAAATTGATCTTTCTCCGTATATATAACACCTAACAAAACAGTTCAGCTTTAGGGCGTGGTGCTTTTAATATTCGAATACACCACTGATATATAAGAACTGCATACATATTCTCTACGTGTGGGTATGCGCATATCTTTTCGTTGAAAGAAATAGATCTGAATCGACCGTAAAGAAAAAACATTTAGGAAGAAAAACCTCAGCATTGATTAAATTCAACACGTATTTATTGTAACAAAAAATTTCTATTGATGGTATAATTACACAGTCTAAGTAGATTTATATCAGATTTTAGTGAAATGTTTTAGAAAATAAGTGGTTAGATATATGAAACATCTCTGTATCGACTTCAAATTAATTTTCCATTTCTTCCGATTCCCTTGCTTATCCCCTCGTCTTTAAAATGTTGCCAATTGATTTGAGTGCGACGAAGCGTGATGTGATACTTACTTCATGGAACTGATAGCACAATTAAGAGCAGCCCGGCTGTCGTGAATTCATACAAACATGGAATGATCAAGATGAAATACAAAAATATATGTACCAAACATTAAAACATAACTACTTCCTTAGCCATATGTAACTGTCATCTTAGGACATACAACAACATGAAACCATTCACCCATGCTCCAGGCACGAGTACCACCAAAGTGAAATCTTACCTGATCTAGAAACAGTATACTCTCCGTGACATATAAATAAAACATATCAAAAACGCAAGAATACACAGAAAAAATGTACTTCACCAAAGGAAAAAGAAAAAGTACTTTATTAAAACTTATGTATTTGATATCATCTATGTTCTTATCATTTGGTACGTACACATCACACCAGACTTGTTAAAATATTCCAAAATACACCGCTAACCTTAATCGATACTCCTAATTAAAACGATTATTCAACCTCTAGAAAAAATATACTCACCTGCATCAGGTACTCCCTATTGTCACGAAACAAAAGTAAAATTATTTGCCGTGGTTTTGAAAACGTTAACCTGATGAGAATTATCGTCATTTTCGAGTGAATGTAATGTTACACTTAATGTTTTCGACGACATCATATTTTATCAATTTCATGATCAAACAATAAAAGCAAAATGTGCCACTTAACATTTCTTCTTCACCATTAAGGATGTTTAGTGACTTGAGCCTCCCGAATAATGTGAAAGTCAATGTAATGTGTGCTTTGTTAAAAAAAACCAGGTATATATATATATATATATATATATACACACACGTATGTGAAGTGAGTTCTAATCGAACCTAACTCTTACCCATTTAAGATATGCATGGATATGCACAGAACTTTCATAAACATGATCGTTCAAATAACATGGAACGCAGCACAGCTGATTGAAATTCTTGTTCAGTAAAATTAACAAGTGTTAGTTACAATTCTAACATATCAAATAACTTTACTACCAATGTGAATGTATCAAACTTCACTTACACAGCGCAGCTGCTACAAATTTGTGAAATTGAAGAATAAAACAAAATTCAGCATTCTATTTTTCTCATTCATCACATCTGCTGTCTATATCACAATTTCCCGTGTTATGAAAACCCACCGGAGGGAATCGTAAACCGCAGTTCACTCACTGGGGTACAGTACCACTTTCCACAACTTCAGTCCACATCAGTCTTAAGTCACTGTTCATTAGTTCACCTATTTTCCCTTCCATGCCACTTGAGCTGTTAAGATGAAAATTCCGTTGAAGAAATGGCATATTACATGGATGTCATTCAACCGGTCAAATATGAATGGTGCGGATGTATATTTGTATATTTCCTTTCAAATCGGTCACCATTTAACGTCTATATTACCGCCTTATACTATACCTTCTTAGTTTGTATTTTTCTTACTGATATAAAATATCGAACATGATGGATAAAGCACGCATATAAAGAGATAGCCCAGTATAAAACGGCGAACTCAAATTTCAACCTGAACCTCAATAATCTATACAATCTATAACAATCAGATACAACTTAAGTACTTTTTTGAGTTCGTCATTACATCGAAAAACAGTATTACAAAATTGCGTGAGTATTGCCCATGTATTTCATAATGCTTAACACAATATGAACAATGATTGTTGAGTGAAATTGTCTTATTCTGCGGAGTGATTTTTATCCTGTACAATTATCCAATTTGTGAGACAATTATAATTCTTCAGGTGTACATAATCCTTAAATACAAAGAAACATTTGTTTAGTACAGCGAAAATACAAATTGAAAAACTTACCAATTCCTTCCGACAAAATACATGCATACCTGTTAGTTCTTTACTTTAGAAGTTCAAATTGACAAATATAATTATATTGACATTGTATAATCAACATTCAAAATTGTTGAATTTAACATCTAAAAAGTGCACTGACCATTTATGAATTAGTAATAAAAGAAAATGTGAAAGAAGCTGACATAAATAATGGTGACCGATTACTTCTATTAAAACCTTGAAATTCTGGAAGTTAAGATCTTTTAATCCCGTGAAAAATAATGCTACACATCCATATCGTATGCCACACAATTTCACGATTTTGCAGCCCGGCTTCTTCAAAATCAGGATTTCTCTAAATAATTGGCGGTTCTTGCTTACGGTTTTGCAACATTTTGATGAAATCCTGATCTATCGGAGGTTTTCCCATACCCATTGAATTTGGTTCAGGTTCTGGTTCCGGCTGTTCTTCTTTCATGTATGAGACTGGTTTCACCGATGTATCTGGATCACGACAACCAAATAGCACTCCCAACGCGAATGACATTTCCGGGCATAACAGTAGGCATATGTAGAACGGCAAAGAAAAATAGATCAACCAAACGAACTGAAATGGATATTCCAATAAATCCACGGTCTTACTCGGCTTATGCATTTGTAAGATGGTGATCACGGTCTTCGGTATGAATGCCAAAATGAATATAATACTTAGTACTATAGATGTAGTGGTTATGTAACGGGATTCTTCATCTAAACGCCATCTGCGACAGTAAATGATTAAACCTGTTAAAACGGCTACCGCAAGTACAGGAATGTAAACGCCAAAAATTGGCTGAATAAGATTCGACAGCCATACATTATATTCGGTTTGTAGACAACCGAATGATTTCAGATGCGGAAAAAATTTCGTTACCAGAAAAGTGCGCGTAGTGAGAACGCCCGACAGGGCAGTGGCAATACCAATTTTTGTGAGGCCACATTCCCATGTAAGTTCACTTCCAATTTGCGCCAAAAACCGCTCGATCACCAACGCTACCGTTATCCAACAGGCGCCATTTATGGTAAACTGTCTAAAGAACTCCAAAACTAAACAAACTTCTACATTGGGTATTTCGAACAGGAATTGGCCGTAACGAGACATAAAAAACATGTTCATCCAGAATATCAGTTCGAAACATAGCTTAAGCGAATTAATGACACCCATAGCTATCATAATCACTCCGAAACAAGTCACTCTCATTTCGCGGTGGAACATTCCTGTAATCATAAATCCATTGCCGCACAAACCGAAAAACAGTAAAACAGGAAATGCGTAAACGCTCCATTCTTTATGATTGTCCGGAAACTGCTTTGTTTTGTTAAACAACAATTCAGTGGCTGGTGATAACTGATATTGACTGTCAGAAACGTTATTTCCCATTTTATGAACGTTGATGTCGCTTGAAAGCTCAAATTTTCGGTACGATAGTTGATCTTAAACTAGCCCACTGTTCAAATATCCATCCGTGCGCCCGCGCTCGTTGAATATTGCCAGTCCTCCGACTTTCTCACCGAGTATGGCGGCCAACCTCCTCCCAATGACGAATCTGGGTGTAACCAACTATTGCATGTTGGTGGAGCTGTGATTTGCAAGAGAAAATACCTGCAATCATTGATCGTGGAGATAGGAGTGTATGCATTACATCTCAGATTAATCTATATATGGATGGTGAAATAGGGAGGGATCGCGAATGATAGAAATAGACATAACAATGCAATAATATTACCTGATATTCAGAAATAGCCAGCTCAGTAACGTCGTCGTTATGATGAAACTACATCTGAATTTTTCCACTTTGTTCACTAGATGAAAACCTTCTATATCCTATAGGTGTTTATTCAAATCTAAGAGAAAGTGTATAAGAGAATAGATACAGCATATTTTGCCTGCGGTTACTTTCCAAAAGTTTGATGACGTCATTCCAAAGTCAAATTTCATAACATTTTATTTATATCCTATAGATAGAGTATAGGAAAATGAGCCAATAAAAACCCGACACAAGTTATTTGGAGAAACTTTTACAGGAAGATGTATGTATGTATGTATGTATGAGAATATCGTCAATACTCAATAAGCTAGATGAATATAATAACTAAAGAACAGTATTTGAATTCTACTCAGTTTTGAGGCAAAATGCTGAATATTCGATTTTCACTTAAAGATTCTAGTTACTAATCTTGGATCTTGATGTTTTCAGATATCAGTCTCTCTATTTGTTACATAAATATGCAGCATGCGTTGTTTGTGTATATCTGCTCCACCCTAGAGAAAACATATCGAGTTGTTATGGCCGGCAGGCTTTTACACATATATTCGAAAAGTTTGTTTGTTCTTGCTAGATTTGATTATGAGTTGCTTAGCGAATCGAAACGTAAAGACAAACTCGAATTGTACCAAACACAAGATTGTGTCACACCTTAAACTGTTTGTTTGTTTTGTAGCCGTGTTTTTTCTGTATATTTCCGCATCCAGGTTATGACGTCGTCATATTTACATCAAAACAAACACCACCAATTCAGTTACAGTTTTAGTTTGCTAATAGAAATTCTAGGTGATAATGAAGTACTCAAAGTGTTAATCAAAAAACCATGCTAAGCCACAAATAATGCGTTATTACTATGTTTTTAGTTCGAGCTAATGTCTGTTATTTGTGTGTCTTTATATTCATACAGAAACTAGGTTACTAATGGGAACCTTGGGAAATTGATGTGAGAAAATACACGATTTATAGCATTTGAATTGCGTGAGTTTATTAAAGATCCTTGAATACAATTATGTTTTTATTTCATTCGCAGATATAGTCTCTGTAGGTCGCCCGAATTACAGGTAAGCAATCGACTATGAATGTTACTATTTAGACAGAGGTATTTTTTCGTAGTTCAGATGAATGTTTCGGAAAAATGGGCAGTTGATTGAAAGTAAATTTTACGCAGTAGACACAAATTTCCGTTGATATCAATCATTTCGATTTCCTGAACTTCTCGTAATTTCACATTGAGCGTTTCTATTTTCATAACGTACGGAAGCCTAATAAGAGTTGTTAAGCTCATCCATTTGCTGACAGCCAATGGTTATTGACTTAATAGTGAAAATCCTATGTTTATATTATTTCAGTCTACATCGAATAAATGACCGGCTTAGGTCAGCTGAATTGAAGCATTGAAACCAGTGAATTAATTGAAGTGTGGAGGACGACATATCAGTACAACTTGGAAACCACAGCGGAGTCATTGCTCTGATAGAGAGGAGGACAGAGAGAGCATTCTATGTCGGAAACTGTATCGGTAAGTATTATTGAAAGTATACTATCTATCAGTTCTTTATGCTATTCCCTGATCCTTAATCTAAGCAAATTTATATTTGGTGGACACTATTTTCGTATTTGTGACATTTCAAAGATGTAGCAAAATGTTACATCAAATTACAGTGTGAATCTAAACTACCGTTATGTAATATAGGAATGGATCTTCGAATACTTTCTTCCAAACCTTTTTTCAACGATGTCAGTGGAACGCCCGATTTAAACAAATATACATTATCTATGTGATACATAACTAATGTTCATTTTGGTTACAGACAACTGGTTACTTGAGTTTTATGATGTAGATTAGGATTATTTTCCTGGTATTTGAGAAGAAGGTCACCTGTGAAAAATGAAACGTTTCATGTTAGCTTACGAACGGAGAAGATCCCATTCGGATTATGCAGATGTTCGTTTACACAGGTGAGACACTAAATTCTGGGTTTAGAATTAGGTCGAAAATACAGAAGATAATGGTATTTTCATCGGTGGCCG
Organism: Tubulanus polymorphus; assembly: GCF_964204645.1. Classification (NCBI taxonomy): domain Eukaryota; kingdom Metazoa; phylum Nemertea; class Palaeonemertea; order Tubulaniformes; family Tubulanidae; genus Tubulanus; species Tubulanus polymorphus. Next base: position 26,843,353 of record NC_134025.1, read on the forward strand.
GGTCTAATAAAAATGGGTATCGCCAGGTATTCCTGGTACTTCTTGATAGATTGATTTAATGAATCTAAATACCGTGTTGAATTCAATCTAAGTCGCCGATTCAAAGTTCAACTCAATCACTCGACGATATTGAAACGGCAATTCAAATTTCACGAATGCTGGCTCATTTGCATAACCTATCACGCGACATACATTTCATCGTATATAACATCGGTTACGTGTGTTTGAATGAAACCCAACAGCATCTAATCACGTTTCTTCAAGCACAACAGAGTCATATATTCGGTTATCTTCTGAACTAAAAGAAATTACTTTATTTAGTAATTAGATATCATTGCTGCACTTAGCGTTTACTTATACTGTTAAACTGGCATTCCCCGTGATTTCACCCTTTCGAGATCTTGCAGCAGAATTTTTAGCTTCAACTTAAAACTTGGCGCGTATTTATTGACGTTGCGCAATGCCTTGAATTGATAACTGGATAGCAACAGCCAGTTCCGGAATATTTCATAAATTACTGTCGAAAATGTTCAATATCAAAACACATCAGGCATCCTCTCAGTAATCGTGTTGTCAATGAAGCAGCCAAGTGTGATTTCCCTGTTTGGTATAAACAGACGCAGTAGTTTAGTTTCTAATTAGTAACGTATTGCCACGAATTATACGGGCACCAAGACTGTCATATTTGGAGGCCAATAGAGAATCTCTGTTTCCAAAAAACCTAGTGACTTTATTAGAAGATCTTATACAAGACAACTCCGGCGAGTGTTCCTTGATCTTGAGACGATGTTAAGTATGAAACTGAAAACTCGAACGAACAAAGGACTAACTGTTGTCGAAACCGTTGAATGGAAAACTAGCAAATAAATCGAGGGCAAGTGACAAATTATATATATACTGTCGTCAATTATCATTCACTCGCACTTCTACAATTCATTATGTTTCTTCTGGATCTAAACGGCGTTCAAAATCCATACAATATCTAATGACATTATCTCAGCAATCATGCATTGGATATACAGAGCCAACGGGTAAGTGAAATGTTTTTTTACCGCTGTATCTTTTCTATGTACCTATGCGATTTCTTAAAACACTGGAGCCTATTCCAAGGTTGTGTTGGAATTTGGAAGTTAAGTTCAATCATAGGATATCTACTTATTCAAAGCACAATCAAAGAAATCGAAGCCGGGTATTTTGTTTTTTCTTAAATTTTCTATGTTTTAAATCCGTACGGTTTGAATTTGAAAAGTAATTTCATGTTTATTATGAATTAAGCAGTAGATAATCTTCTGCTTGACGTCGATACAATATTTGTACATTGAATTATTCTAGAAAAACTCCATCGTAGAAATATTCATATTATGTCGTATAACAGCGTTATACGACATAATACTGATTTCACAACACTGATTTCAATTAGATGTTTTAAAGCAGGGACCATACCTATACTATATGCTTATTTCATCTAATTAGATCCGTTTCGGGAGCGTATTTCGGGTTTCTTTTGAATTCGCTTTCACCAATACACAAATCATTAAATGAAAGGCTAAATTGTGAATTCTATGCACCTTGCTGAGAGAGATATAAACAAAACGGGTGTTTAGGCGTCGATGAATTGTCGACGTATTGGAAACCGATTTTTCGCAGACGATTTCTGTTTGTTTGTTGTCTGTCGTATCCGTCGATGCATTAAGCTGCCCCGTAACCTAATATAACATTTAGTCCTAATCGATAGCGGGAGATTTTGCTCATACAAATTATTTATTCCTAGGAAAAATATGGACGTTAATACTTAATAATCGTTTTTGCGCTTGAGACGATTTCTATGCTCGGTCTTTCGATGGTGAATTAATCAGGATTATGTTTCCATGGAACTGTTTTCCGTGTGACGGCCACAAAAACAGCCCTAACCTTTATACTAGTGACGTAATGATAATTGATGAATATATAAAAATCCAGTGCTTATTGTTTAACGTCGCAATTAAAAGCTCGCCTATAATTGAACCCCTGCTGGTGACACTAACTGGTTCTTTATTTTTGAATAAATATCTTTTTGTAAAACGAATAATATATATATATTCTTTGAACGAGAAATTGGGCCGAATTTTTTTCATCTGAAAGAGGATAACCGGTGTTTTATTATATATCTTCTATCAATATTTTAACGAAAGAGAACAAATACGCTGCTCACCGCTATTTTATATTAGGAGACACGTCGTCAGTGCTGACAGCCTTAAGTAAAAAAGCAGGTCCTAATGTTATTGCACGTACACTCAATAGATTGACGGCCGTAATAAAAATCTGGAATTCAGGTGACTTTTGTTGTGCTTTGTAACGACCTCCATGGATCATTTAATCGTTCGAGATATTGGGAAATAGAGAGAGAGAGAGAGAGAGAGCCGAATATCGACCGATCAAGCGCCATTCGTTGCTTCAATTTCTGATTCTTCGGTAAATGTCGAGGAATACATAAAATGAGAACGAAATGAAGCTGAGGACTATGGCTCGTAAGAACTACGTAATTAACCTTCACGTGATACTTATAAAAGAAGTTTTATCTTCTATTAACGTCGATCGGCTTCTGTGTATGGCATCATGAATAACGCATTTCATATACATCTAAAGGATTGTAAATGAAGATACACTGAAACTGATGAGATTTTCATTCAGTTGTATATACGAGATATAGACCGCGTTACGAAATGGTTAAGAGCATCTTATGAGACTTCGCTTACATATCGTTATGGGATTATCAAGAACATATCTGAAAAAATAAAACTGGCATTACATATCTCCGATGTGTGTATTGTAATACAAAACCACTACTTTCTTCCATGTATGGTAAATGGGATGAAAATGGTGACGTGTAAGTAAGGGAGGAAATGTGGTTTCGCGACAACATATGTAAATACTTATAATGTGATAATTGGACGCCTCTCTTATATAAGTGATAACATAGGAACAAGCGGAATAATTACAAGCGACAGTCGTATCCAAACGTATTGATTAAGGGTTGTAAAGCATGAATAAAGGCAGGATGAAACTGAAATTACTAAAAGACGAACTGCCGCCGATAAGCAACACGAGATGGCAAGAGAGAAAACGACCAAACAGGTACAGTTAGAATCGACAGAGGTGATCAGGCAGGAAAGTACATTGTTGATTCCCCGGGCAGGTACTTTAACGAAAAGGTTGTCCAACTGATTACGACATTATTAATGATTTATACACCACTTTTCACCTGGAGAAATATAGGCATGGTTGATTTCTGCTCACGTTTGATTCATGCCTTCCGGGTTTCGAAAGGCTATTCCTGTAAAACAGCAAATATAATAGGCTCACGTACAGAAAGCAAAAACTGAGGTCCGCGAGTAAACGTTGTATTTATGGTAGATTTAATCTTAAACTGATTGCAAGGTGGACCAAAATATTTCCTGTCTTGGGACAATATCCAATCTCTAATACACGCACGATGGATGTGCTGATTAAGGTGTTCACAGATCGGAGCCAAATGCATTTTCTTATAACTCGTAAGTTTTTCATATAACGAAGATTTTCACACACACACGGGTCATGAAGTATCTGGATTGGATTGGATGTAGAAAGAAATTTTCTGCAATTTTTGAACAAATGGTTTTAATAGATACGCTTAATATAGACTTTAGTACGTGTATCATATTCTATATTGGTGAACTAACATTCAAGATAACAATAGTCTCATCTAAGATCGACCGTTCATTTACTCCTCTCATTTGCCTAAAGCAATTGATATCAGTTAGAATAGAATCTTCGTACCATCAAAGAAACTAGCAGTAATATTTATCTATCTATAGCATCTTTGCTAAGTATGGAAATTCCATATCAAAGTGAGTGCGCTGCATGACTTTATCACTGCATTGTACCTAAAATAGTTTCTCTTTTCAAATATTATTTCAAATTTTTACATACGATATATTCTTAATACGATATTCCATCAAACTGTATATTCCATGAATGCGAAAATATATGCTCTGTAATCTGGGTAATGGGTAAGAGCTGCAGTTAACTAATCTTTAAAAGAAGAAGATGGTTAAAATGAAAATGCTAATACTAGATTATTACTATACTTTCAGATTGATGGAAAAGGCTGGTTTGATCCACCAAGATCGAGAGAAGAATAAAAGGAATTTATATGATGAGTCTCGTCAAGCGTCTGAAAGACAGTCCGAGTACTTGACTAAACTCAGAAAGCTAAGACACGATCTCATCAATCAAGAAACGAACAATCTAAACACTGCTTTAGAGCGCATCCGCAGCAACAACTTCAATCAAGATCGATACAGCCAGAAATCCAAATCAAAGAGAAAATGTGACGTAGGTCCGGATTCGTTCCCGAACAGACATCAGCAACTCGTCGCCGAAAAACAAGAGCGAATCAGACGTCACAGGATGGGTAAAGCTTCCCCGAAACTAGAACCTATCGAAGGACACAGAGTCGACAGCCCCGTGTCTCAACAATCCGGCCGAGCTGACAGTTCAGTGTCATTACCTAGTGATCGAATTTTGACACGCGCTTATCGAGAGGGTGACGTCACTAACTCGTTAAGATCATACCTTCAACCGACGTCTAGTATCCCAAATATTGGATCACGTGCGTTGCGTTCACCAGAAAAAGGGTTACAACTAAACGTTCAATCCGAGTGCGGTTTACCTCGCGATAGCGGCACCAGCAAACTAAAAATACACACGAAGAATTCCGAAGTCACAAAAAACAATCAGTTTAATCATTGTGTTTGTAATAACAACGTCCCATTTCAGAAAGATGTCATTAGTTTGTCACCGACCACTCAACGCTGTTATTACTATGAAGATTCCGACTATTCCGTTCCCAATTCTACACCCGTGCACTCGTCTCATGGGAAACGGGATGACCGGTTTTCTTCTCCCGGTTACCAAGTTCAACGTTACGACGTTGAGCCTAAAAAGGCGTATTCTCCACGAAGACCGAAACAGCACGTGAAAAAGACGTACGGTAGTGACAATTCCGATAGCAGCCGAAACGGCAGCAGATTTCCCGAAATCGAAGCTATAAATGGACGTTCCATTATTTTCCGACCGGTGAATCAAAGTGAACATGTGAACGGTAATGAAAATCCGTGTTCGTGCCACCGAAATGAGGTAATAGATACGGAATCGAATCGTCGCCAAATTGTCGTTGAAATGCCTAACATACTTTTTAGTCCAGGCTCGCCGGAAATAACACGTAGCCAATCCCCGGGTCAGAGGACAACGTACAAAAATTCGTTGGTGAAAACTTATAGACAAAATGAATTAAGACACAAAGAGATTAATAACCTTCTAGATGACGTGAAGGAGCTGAATCTAAAAACTGAGTCGCTCAGTCAGGAGTCGAGTATCTGTCGAACCTGAATGAACCCGTAATAGCGTAACACATTTCTAATATCTGGTCAAACTGTAGACAACATGATTATTATTACTTCCATTTTAGAAAAAAAACATATAATATATAACATCACTGAATAAGATAGTTTTACATGTGCAGTGTTTGTTGCCTTTTGACTTCTACTGATCAAGTTCTAGAGAGTTATGGGTAAACATTTGAGAGAATTAACAAAAAGGGAACTGAATTCGACACCACTGACTGAATTCAACTCAATCCATGTAAAAGTATCATCTATTCGCTGTCATATTATTTTGGAGAAAGATATTCACTTTGCGTTGAATTTTTGCCGAATGCTTTTGTATTGTATCCTTCATTTGATTGCGAACATCCGATTTATCGGGTAAAGGTTTTGTTTTATTCTTCCTGTGCACTTTTGGTTTTTTCAACGGAACGTCTTGATTCGCACAGTCTTTGACAGTCTTAGAAACCACGTTTGGAATCATACTCGGCGATGTTTGTGTAGAAATGTTACTAATTCGATACATACTCGTGTCGGGTAATTTACATACTGACGTTTTGTCAAAATCGATATCCTTCTGTAAATTATTCTTTGCGTTGATGTTCATCAGCTTTAGATTATTCTCTAAAACGTCTAGTCTTCGAGATACAAGATGTGGACGTGAAAATATTGACGGAAGATTAATAACTGAGTACGGTTTCGCGGATTCCTCGGTCGATTCTACGTCGATTTCTTCGGTAGATTCTTCAACGATACTGTTCTCAGGATTTCCAGATTCTTCCTCAGGAAGTTCGTGTATCTTTTCCAGTATTTCGATATTGTCTTGTCTTTTTTCGCGGCCATTAAATCGCTTTCGAGAAGATCTCCTAGTGCGTGTATCCAAACCACGGAGAATATCGTGTTTGTTCCGATAATAACGCTTTCTCTCTTTCTCTTTTTGTCGGTCGAGATTACTTATCTGACGAGTGAGCTGATTTTCGGCTATTTTCATGGCCTTTTCAGCCAAATTGAAACCAATTTTGTCTAAAATATCGCCATGTACTGGAGGAATACATATTTTCTGGTCCATTTTGAGTAAACTATATCCGCTAATGGAAACACATTTAGCGTTGTTTGTTGCACCCCTCGCTCGTGTTATAAACACTGCCAAATCTAAATGTGTGTACACTGATTCACCGAGACTAATTCTCAAGTATCTAAGAGCAGTAGTACGAAGAATATGCGGCTGATATCACAACGAAACTGCAAAAATCGTCAACAAAACACTGACAAATTTCACATACGCCATCTGCCGTATAGGTGTTGCCGATGCGTAGAGTGAAGTAGGATCTTTATCGTTACAATTGTCGGCATTGCAACAGGACACGCACATCGATCCAATTCGCCCTGTGCACATTCCATGTTCCATCCAAGACTTGAATTGTACACTACAGGCGGATGCCGATGTGCAACGTTTCGAAAACTTTCTACCTGAAAAATTGAAAAATCACAGAAAAACAGTAAAGATTGTTTCACATATGCCCGAATCTCATCAGTTATCTTGCCATTTACCCCAAGTAAATTGCACTGCCTCCGAAATACACGTATCCTCCGTTGGATGCATGCAAACTTCTTCGTCCTCGGGTTGATTACAGTCGTAATGGTGCTTTGCTTCGCATTGGTAGCATTTTAGTGCTGTAATACATATATAATTGATATAAATGCCTAGGATATGTAATCTTGTGTGTGTAAAAGTATAAACGCATAGAAATGAAATGTAAAAGTACATTAGTTATCATGTAAAGAAAAATAAATCATCAATTTAGCTAGTCTTACCTGTGACAAACTGAGATTCAACCATCAGGTGGTACAGGCAAATGGTGGCCAATAACTTATTCGCCTGCATTAGAAAAATCATTTCGTTCGATATTCCCAAATTCTTATAAACTAGCCTTTATGTATGTACATTATTCCTTTGAGTTAGTTACACAAATGATTTTATCGAATATATTGGACACTTGAGAGAACCTTCCTATTTACCGATCAAATATTGATCAGATCTAACCCACTTGATACAACAGGAATTTCTAATTGAAGTTCAAACAATTATGTACAACTTTTAAAAATCTGGGTCATAAGATTATTTATGTGCGCCAATTTTAAATCCCCACTCTCTTTAATAGCAGCCTCTGGCTAAATACATTAAAGAGATGAACGATATGTATGTTGTTTGCAGTAGACTCAGGATTTTATATTCATTTAGTCCAATAGACGTAATACAATATCAATGGAAAGTATGTTGTTTCGTACCCTTTTATTCTATTTTGTCTCAAACGTACTTTTTATAGTTAATGTGGAAGGTAAGTTATAACATTTTTTTTCGAATGAAAAATTGTTTAGATTCATTTCTAGCCTTATCAAATTATTTTGAAAAAATGTTTTGATAGGGAAGCGTACTATTTCAGATTTCTTCAGGGACTTGAAAATGTGTACCGGCCAGCTAACTCAATGAAAATCAATTTTTAAATTTCTGTTTTACAACATCTGTAGCATTACGGTGCTACGTTTGCAGGCCACAATACAACATCGATTGTAAAGAAACAAAACACCTCAGAAAATGCAGTGAGGCAAAGCAAAATGCATGTGTATCACAAGTAATTCGTGTTGAAAATGGTAATATTAACATCAAATACCCAAAAAATATTTACGTCCCATTCTTTTCTGTTTCAATAACACAAACGTACAATCTCTGAATTCAGTATCAGGTACAAAGACTTATATATTTTTCATTGAACAATAGCTCGAATATTTTCAAAAAGATGCGAAACGCTAACTAAGGCTGCAATGACGCTGGCGAAATGGACGAAACGTGGATTGTGCACGGGAAAACTGGGATCTATTTGTATTGCATTTTGTATGACTGACGCCTGCAACCATAATGACCCTGCAATTGAATTCAGCGAATACCGGTCATCAGCATTGCAAACAAACTCGAATTGGCCTTCATTTTGGATACTTTTGCTATATTTGGTTATTTGAGTGATAATTTTGAAAATACATTCGAACGCTACATTCATAGTTCCAGCGGTATATCTATAGTGTATGTAACTGGTATCGATAAATCAGTAAAACCAGCTGGCTAAGTTGTAATCGTTCGTGGATCAGGTTGCTAAGATCGGAAACATGTCATATTTCCATAATACTGAACTGATATTAGTACGTTTATACATGTTTAGTAAATTGAAATTCTTATACATGAACCTTAAGATTGGTGTATGAATGAAAATGAAATATATATATAACGTATCAGCCTTATTAAATTCATTTACGCAAAAATCCATTTGAGTTTTGTTTTTTGGGGCGATTGCTGTATATCAGTTACTTCAATGAATCAATGAAAATGTTTCGAAGTTATAAAGATTAAAGAAATATAGCTGACGTTTCGTTTAAAACAATTACATTCTGAGTAACTCAAACGACATGTGTTTATGTCGGCTAAAAAATCAAACGATACCCTGTATTCAAGAGTACTTGGCCACAGTATAATATAAGACTCTGATATATAATCCGTGTAGTTTTGTATTGTACGATTCAAACCAGCAAAGATTCGTAGGACTTAGTGCGCAAAAGTTGGGCTCCATACAAATTGAAAACATTTTACTTTCGAAAGAATCGTATACATAAATTGCGTAAGTCTGTTTTTTATTACATCTCTGACATCGTATCACCTTTAGTTATATTCGTATGATGTGAAAAAACGTGTCAGAATTCTATAAGAATTCAAATAATTTCAGGCGTTTGTAAGGCCTTTCGTCTGACTCTTACAGCAAAATGGTTGCGTGGTCTGGTGGTATGATTCTTCAATCACTTTTACTATGTGGATTGATCATTCCTGTTCACACAATATACGAACTTGGAGAAGGTACAATGACAAACCACTACAAATAATATCAGATCTACACAAAGCCAGATCTACAAAAAATAATGCATGATATTAAGATAGATTTTATTTTTCGTTAGCTGAATGTAAAGATATGTTCAGCAGTGAACTACAGCACAGAGGAGACCCGAATCATTCGTTTCTTAAAGATTATTTTGTAAACGGAGATTGCAGAACGTGCAACTGTTCATCATATTTAACCAATGGAATTTGTTATGAGTACGTAAATGTTTAGAATTTTCAACCGTTAAATCATTGTCCCATAATTTCAGTAATTCGGGATAACTGAATACTCTTTCGTTTGATTTTCATAGTTGTCCATCAATAAGACTGTTTGGATATGAGAAGGAATCGGCTGTCGAAGAGAATTGTTATTACACAACTCGTATAGGTGAAATCACGGCTCCTTCGCTGTGCTGTGAGAATGTCCGTGTATGCCAAACCGGCGAAAATGAGCAGCATTTTTCCACTAGTATGTATAACCGATTCAAGGATCATACAGCAAATGATGAAAATGATGACAAACTGTTCATGGAGCAAGAACCACTGGCGGCTGCGATATATTATCCAAAAGGAATGAGCCCAGAAGGAAAGGGTCCACAAGGCAACGTTCCCCAAGGAAAAGGTCCCAAAGGAAAAGGTCCACAAGGCAACGGTCCACAAGGAAAAGGTCCACAAGGCAACGGTCCACAAGGAAAAGGTCCACAAGGCAACGGTCCCAAAGGAAAAGGTCCACAGGGACAAAAATTCACAGCATAAGATATGAATCATTCATTTTATGATAATAAAAACAGCAAATCTACATGATTTTCTCCATTTCGATTCTTATTCTTAGTAAATTATGTTCTATAAATCGGAGGTATATGATTACATATCCACATTTTATGACATTGACAACGTACGTTTTAATCAGTCTACCACGACTCAACAGTATTATCAGAAGGATTTATATCGGGTTTAAATAGGATTTTCATTAATCACCAATGATCTTTTGATTGTGGAAACTCTAATAAAATACCGCCAATTGGATCGGTTTAGATTCACTTGCTAACATGCATTTGGTTGCAGTGACCGTTTCAGCACTTCTGGCCATATTTTCTCTCAAATGCCAAGCTAGTGATATAGTTCTTTTAGAGAGTGATATAGTCGGCACCTGTACGAGAGATTGCAACGATCTACCTACAAAGTACAATGTCCATGGCTGCAGAAAATTGTCAAGATGTAAATTGAACTCAATCGGCTGGAATAATGGCTTCGTTAGATGCGATTATTGCAGATGTTCGTGTGAAAAAGAAGAATCTGAAAATGATATCACGGTAAGGTTTAATAGATACTTTCACTTGTTTAGAATCTCTTTTAAGCATTATCATATTTTGTAGACATCAGAACTGTATGAATGTTTCAAGTTTGATCTGTTATTGAATGATGAAACCTAGGTATACGTCTTAACGGTCTTATACATTTCATTGCAGGTTTCTCTAAGCTATATTAGCCAAGCGGAGAAAGAACTATTCGGCACTTGCACTGGGACATGTGTGCATTATGGTTTGGTCAGAACGAATGCATTTGGTTGTAGCCAGGTTAGAGAATGTGGGCTGGATAAAGAGGGAGGTCTATCCGGTTTCTATCGCTGTGATCATTGCGTATGCAGCTGCGTGAAAACAAAAAATGCGGCCAAATATACTTTGAATAACATGAAATTTGATATGAGTGAAGCGTCGTTAGAAATGGGCCAACCGATCAGCATCGCTCGAACCATCGTATCAAATAAAGGAATAGAACCTCAGCGTATTCAACGTACGTTGAGTTTCACTCACGTATCGGAAACATCGGTCACCAACCAACATTCACTCCAATCAGGTCTTTCAATAAAGGTTACTAGTGGTATTTCATTCCCCGGTCCTATAGGTATAGACAGTGATCTCTCAATGACCGGCACAATTACAACCGGTTTTACGTACGCTGTCGGGGAACGAAAAGCTAAAAGTCAAACAGATAGTTTAATGGCCTGGCCAGATATACCTGGGAAAAGTCAGAAAGAAATTCTGATCATCGGCCATCGAATGCAACTGGATGTTCCGTATGAAGCCGATCTCGAGATTACGTACGAGGATGGAAGCACCAAAGAGAAGCATGTAACTGGCGTTTACACTAATGTTGATATGGGGCAATTTCATGTCTACTATAAAGAAGCAGTACCTCTCAGCCGTAGTCCAGCTGACGGCAGAGTGATTGGGTGGGATATCAATGTCAGTAAGCCAATGTAATTGAAGTTCAGTATTGAAATAAAGATATCGTATTCATTAATCAAATATATATGTCTTGTATCATTACCGCTGTGATTCAAAATCTATACTGAAATCGTTCAAATATTTTGATGCATTTAGAATCGATTTTTGTACCTTGGAAATGTGAGATATTTCTAGATTGGATCAACGAGAAATATTGGAAACTGGAAGAAATAAGAACTGAATGACAAATGAAACCAGCTTCTCGGATCCCTTTCATTGCATCAGTCATCCGTCGCTCATTATCAATCAGTGATGTTTTCAGAGGGAACTTTCATTTGGAGGTCTTGCATTTGCAATTACTGAGATCATTTTGAATTCTTCCGTTATACGGCCGTTCAAATTGTACATTATAGTCCGTGAAACCGTTTTTCTCTATTGAATATTCTGAACTACTCAGACGAAGGAGTTGTACATTACCATTTCTTCAACGATTAAGAGTGGAGTTTTGCCCTAACCCTGCCTGTACTATGGACATGTACGGAAGATGATCATTGCAGGCGAACGTAAAAACATTTCGGGAAAATGTACTCAAACTTTTGACTCACGGAAAAGGATCCCAAAATCCCGACTTGACAAAGATATTTCGGACGTTATTTCCTGCGAAGGAATATGCAACGATTTCACCATTATTCTCCGTTGAAAAAAAAAATGACGGGTTTATATATCACATACGATGAAATTTCTTCCTAGCAATTTTCGGGGATATCTTTGTTCGGTGAAAATGATTTGCTAAATAATATTTGCTAAATCCAAGAGGATGTAATTTAGTTTATGATACCCATAATCATACTCGATAAAAACTAAATTAAAGATTGAAATCCAGTGATTGGCTATTCAGCATTAAGGTTTCTCGTCGACTGTCAGCTGTACAAATCATACTCATATTCCAATGAGCATGTTCTTTTCTTGGACACCAGGGACCTCATTTACTAACGCCACGCAACGCTAATCATCCACGCAAACTTGCGTAACGTTAGCGAACAAGGTCCCAGGCCTTTGGTCGCGTGCGTTAAAATTAGAAAATAATCAACATCAGCGGTTCCTGTTGCTAATCAAATAAGATGTAAACTTATCCAAATAGAAATTAAGGCTTAATATTATTAGATATATATTCGTTGTTTTAAAGCTATAGGCCTACTGAGGGCGTAAAGCTAAGTGGCGTTTTATCACCAAACACTTACAAAAACTTCTTATCTTATGAACGGCAACCTTTTTTTCTGTTAGATTTGGCTATTACGATCGAAAATTGATTTTTAGGAGATACACGTTATAATGAAAATTTCACGAATGCTCCTCATTGATATTGGTACACGCACTCGAGTATATATGGATATTCGTTGTATATGGTTTAGAATTCTGAACCCGACTGATAAACTAGTTTAATAACTAGTACGGAATCAAATTGCAAATTACTTATATTTCTACAAAGAACCGTACATTATACAACATCAATTTCGAAACCGATCTTCACATCGGCAGTCTTCTAAAAATTACAAGATTTTCCAGACCGGCTGCGCGCCATGGACGTTTGCTGTTATCAAACTGTCAATAGTTTTTCTGCCCCCCCCCCCTAAAAAAATCTTGACTTATTCCTATGGCCTGAAACTCAGGGGTTGGCTGTCATATTGGGAACGTATTTAATAGGATGACTGTGTAGCGATTTTCTTCCGAAGAATATCGGCGGCCGCGCAAAAATAGACTTTTGGTTTTTGTGCGCGCGCAGAAACGAAGTAATTTGTTTTTGCGCTCTAGGATTTGTTTTTTGGTGGTAAAATTTGCGCATTTTCGTGAAGGAGAAGAAAATATTGACACGTCTTGAATCGGCCACCATATTTATGCTATCGATTTATAAATCTTCGGTGGATTGAAAGTATGTAAAACAAACGACCTCATATGTTAACAAAATATATATTCTATATATTGTAAGAGTGTTTGGTAAATAGCTATGGGTTCAGATGCCCATCCTATCAGATAACTTAGGAAGGTATATATATAAATGCGCGTGATTTCCATGGAATGTTTTACGATGGTTGATGTTTCTGGAATAACCGATGCTGATGTTACATTCCCAGGTTTGAATAATATCCGTGATCCTGCAAAATTCGGTCTTAACTGATAAGATAATTCTGTTGTCTGTATCTATCCGCAGCTTAACGTTAATCAAATAATTGAATCCGGATAGTTTTGTTGATGATATATAGGCAATATATTGCATAGACGTGGTAGATCTGCCACATACGAAAATGAATTCGATCTTCTTGCTCGTCGGAGTTTCCCTGCGCCTGCTGCTCGCTCTTGCGGCGGACGAAGAATACGTCGAAGACATTATTCTTAGCGAAAGCGACATAGCTGGAACTTGTAAATCGACCTGCGGTGATTTGCCGACCAAATACGAAGTTCACGGTTGTAAGAAATTGTCGGCATGCCGCCTAAATAGTGTTGGTTATAATTATGGCTTTTACAGGTGTGATTTCTGCAGATGCGATTGCCAGAAAATCGCCAAGAAAAAAGATATAAAGGTAAGAATGAATGAAATGTTTGCATGATGTGAATTTCGATGAATGATATGCATTGTACCTTTATATTCTATTCATTTGCCGCAAATAGTTTATTTTTCGTACATTATATCTTTCAAGGTATCCGAAACCTTACTGAGCAAGACAGAAAAAGAGCTATTTTCGACATGCAAAGGCTCCTGCCAGGCTTACGGTTTAGTGCGTACCAACGCGTTTGGTTGCAATGAAGTTCGTGACTGCAAGCACGAATTAAATGGTTGGAATGATGGTTTCGTTAGGTGTGATTACTGTACATGTAAATGCTTAACTAAGAAAAATGCAAACACCTATAAGCTAGTCAATATGAAATACGACATGGATAGTAGTGTATTGACGAAAGGAAAACCGATAGCGATGGCTGAAACAATTATCGAAAACGAAGGCACCGACAAACAGCGTATTCGACGAACTCTGACGTTCACTCATATATCAGAGTCTTCGGTAACCTCCACCCACAGTTTCGAGTCAGGTTTAGCGATATCCGTTTCTGTAGGCGTAAAGATATCAGCGGCGGGTGTTGGGGCCAATGGTGGCATGACAGTAACTGGTACCCTAACGAGTGGATTCAAATATAGCGCCGGCGAAAAAGATACGCGAACACAATCTGATACTATTATGGTAGAGGCATACGTGAATCCTCAGCATAAAAAATTGGTACACATTATAGGCTACCGCATGCAGTTAGATGTCCCTTACACTGCCGACCTTGAAATAACCTACGACGATAACAGCACCGAAACTAAGCATATAGAAGGCGTTTTCACGAGCGTCGATATGGGTGAATTTCATGTAAATTATGAAGAATCCACGCCATTACCAGGTTGGAATGGCAATACTGAAAACAATCACGGAGGATCCGCAGCAGGTGGTGATAAGAAATAACGAAATATTCCACAATTTAAGTATCCGATATTTCTTTTGGAGCATTTCATAATAGACAATTACTAAACTAAAAAGTATCTAAATAGTGGTTTCTCTTTTCTGTTTTCTCTTTTGGTATTTTGAGGTAATTCTGCATTTCTATATTTTCTCTTTTGAATGATATGGATGAGAATGGACCGCTTTGACTGATGTACATGTTTGCTTTCGTTCGAACCATCCGAGTGACCATCAAATCACACCGATAATCATCGACACAACAAGACACATGACTTCATTTTTATATTTCCTTACACTATTTTAATAATAATTTATACATATATCCTTGAGTAAAGACATAAACAGATCTTGACGTCCATTGTACACTCCCGATATCACACTTCAGCTTCTAAATAATGAATTTTCAACAGCTTCGCTTGGAATGGTTTGCTAATCTATAATGAAAAATCAAATCCGCCTTTTAGAATCATGTAGCTTTTCGAACTGTGTTAGTAGGCGACAGCGTAAATATCTAATTGCAATTCTACTAAATGATAATGCGCAAGGTGAAAAGCCTGTTAGGCATGCAGCGCTAGGGAGGTAAGATTTGGTTATGGTAATGGTCAAATCTTACCATATTGCCACCTAAAATGCAATCGGAATCAAGATCAGTCAGTATGATCAAGTATATGGGCGAGAATATGTAACTATACAGTCATCTTTTGTCGACTGTAACTTTTTTCCGTTAGAATATTCTACTCACATGGTAAGATGGATTCTCGTTTGATGAGCTACCATTTTCACAAGTATCTAAAAGATCATTCTGTGAATCCACGTCTTCAGGGATTTCGTCCATAACAACATACCTGCAAATAGATATTTTGGTTATAGTCCCATCTCAACCAATTCATAAACTTACTAATGTTACTAAGAGGAATACCTACATTTCATTTTGTCTATTAATTCGATGACGCCTCGTTCTCCTTTTGAACATGATTACTAGAACAACTATTACAATTACAATGATTACGACGGCGATGCAGATACCGCCAACGACTGAGCTCTTATTTATGCCCTTGGTCTTAGCATATAATTCACAATTCGACATAACGACGCTCTCCAATTGCGCGCATCTGGAAGATTAATAGCGCAAAAGGACATATTTGTAATGATCATTTCTTAAAGGGTCAGGGGTTGGGAAACTGATATTTATGATACATACGTGCATTTCGTTTTTTCAAGATTACAAGAAACATCGTTAAGGCAAATACCATCACATTTACGGATGCATCTGCCACCAAATCTATCTTTGCTAGATATTACACATTTTCGTTCTTCACTGCATATAGTGCCAGATGTATTACAAATCGAGACGACATCTAACATTACATAAATAGACAATTGCTTAGCGGTTTGCAACGATGAAATTATTTCCAAAGACATCTTGAATTCTTTGAGATAAGAAAGTTACTACCTGGAAGGCTATTTCGCTCATTGAAAGAAACATCTAGATGAGCCTCGTTGATAACTGTAGATTCATTCATGATAACAGGACGAATCACGTATTGTGTGAGCAATGATTTCAGTGAGAAGTTAGCATTGTGTCTTAGTTCCTGATTAAGGGATATTGCAGCAAAGATTGCCTCGAATGTGACGAGTATACTTCCTTTTCTGAAAGATTTCAATTCACCGACTGACCATAGTAATCATAACCAGTGTTACATTGCAGAAGTTAGACGGGACTAACCTTAATTTGAACTGATCCAGGCGTCGGAATCCAACGATTTTTCTGAATTGGGGTTTCAACTGAAATGAACGAAAGATACTAGATGTATTTATCTAAACTCGAATTAAAGTAATAATAAAAGGTAGCAATATTGATTACTAGAAAGGTTTGTTACACATACTTTTTGTGATATAGTCTCAATGAATGATCTATATAGATCGGATTTTTCATCTGAGAGACCTTCGTCAAATTTACCCCGAATCTTAAATTTCATCGGAATTTTCAGTTCGCTGTTACTCTTCACTACAAATGTGAATAAAACTCTTAAGATACGATATCGACCTATTTATGAAAGTGACACATACATTGCGTAACTTACGTCTTAAATCTTCTGGAGTAGCCGGCACTGTAGGAAGGCGGTTCGTGGTCATTTTTTCTGATGACCGAGCCGCCTCTTGCGTAGTTTTAGGTTTAGTTGTTATTTGCTTTGTGTTTTTTGTTATTTCTTCCGTCGCTGAATACGTCGGCTGAGATTCGGTTGTGGTCATTTTTTCTGTTGTTGAAGATGTTGTTTGTGGTATGACTGAAGACGCCATTGTGGGTGTTATTTCCGATGTCGTTGTTGGTGTTATTTCCGATGTCATTGTTGGTGTTATTTCCGATGTCGTTGTTGGTGTTATTTCCGATGTCATTGTGGGTGTTATTTCCGATGTCATTGTTGGTGTTATTTCCGATGTCATTGTTGGTGTTATTTCCGATGTCATTGTGGGTGTTATTTCCGATGTCATTGTGGGTGTTATTTCCGATGTCATTGTTGGTGTTATTTGCGATGTCGTTGTTGGTGTTATTTCCGATGTTATTTTTGGTGTTATCTTCGTTGTTGCTTCGGTGATTATTCTCGATGTCGTTTCTGGTGTTGTTTCGTTTTCCCCTGTCTTCGCACTAGCACTGCTCACAGTTATAGTTATGTGTGTCGATGATGTCTGGGCGGTGGAATTGCCTGGTATTGTCGTTGTATTACCTTTCTTGGTTGTAGGTATAATTATCTTACGCGTTGACCTACGGGAATTTCCTACTTTGGTCGAATTCTCCATTTGTTTCTTCGTTATTTCAACTACACTCTCGATGGAACTGGTACCAATAATCTCCGTGGTAGGTGTATATGTTACATTGGCTCCGTTCACCGCTGCGACCCGTAACAACACCAGAATAAAAAGTGCACAGCGAAACATGTTCTGTAAATTGTAAATCTTTCGTGAATATGTATGCATGATTCAAAATTAGAGCAATATGATCTATGGAACATAATTCATTCGGCCATGTGTATATTGGATTATAACATACAATGCCGTTGATTGCATAAAACACCAGGAAGTATTTTGGCACGAACACCATTTCAATACTCTACGCCCAGTGAAAACGCAATTGAAAATCAACGTAATAGAAAATTGAGTTGTAATCGGGTCATTCAAAGATTCGTTCCAGTTACAAAACCTCTATAAAATAAGTCCCAATCATGTTTAAGACGTTACTATAACCTTGGAGTAATCGTCGATGATTACCCCAAACTATAAAATGTCTTACCCAAGTTCTGATCTTGTTTGACACTAGCCCATCTTGACGGTTAACACAATGTCATAGTATTTTTCAAACAAACAAAAAATAACAAGGACAACAAAGTAGACCGTGCAAAGTCACAGTAAAATGCTTGTTACCTACCACGATTCCCTTACGTGATGTTAGATAGCAGAAATAATAGTGTTGTTGTCTGTTTATCTGCCCTAGATAATGAAGATGTTGATGTGACATTTGAATAGCTCAATATAAAAGACTTACTGCTACTGTGCTTTCATTCTGTCTGAGCGAAAAACTAAAATTTAAGCTTGTTGCGGTGTCGTAGGTTTTCCCTTATAAGGGTTCACTATAACTCATTATAGTTACAAATAGCCAGTTGCGATGTTTTACAGTGCTTTTAACTTCCGGGTGATCAGTCTAACTAGGTCTGTTTGTGGTGTGGCCAGCAATCCCTGTTTTCTACTTTCGGTTAATTTCAGCTCATTATCGCCAACGATGGCTTCTGCGTGTATAGAATTAGTGCTTAATTGTTGGTAAAATTACACGTCATAACTGTTGCCGTGTTGTGTCTAGATAGATGTTATATATATCCTATATATTACGATATCCAGTGTATCAATGATTGAATTCAACGTATCACAGTAATTGTCTCATAGTCGTGTCTCCTCTATCCATCGCACTAAACATACATAAAGAGATGTATTCTTGATCCTACTCATTGAAATCCACGGTCGCGAACAGAAAGAATCAATTTGACAAGGATTGACAATTTTAATTTGTGAAAGTTTTTATTAACCATGTGTAGTGAGGTCCACAATAATGTTTATACAATATACACCAAACCACGTGTGAAGGCAGTCGAGGATATGTCAATTAAAATTAAATGATTGAAATTTCAATGATCGTCAACAATATTAGCAACACTTCACTCCGCCAGGAACCAGCAGAGACGGAAGTCAGCAATATTTCTTGTGTCTAAAGATGTTCAAATAATTACAAGTTTTTCACATTAAAACGGATAGGGTGGTATAATAGAAATGATAATACATGTTTAAGTGATTAGCAAGGTATATCGACATTTCAATTCAAATTTTGAACACATTAACATAAAGAAAACATATATAGACCTCGTCAGCAGTAAATTACCAGCTATTGGTGAACAATTTAAATGATGATAATACATTATCTTATCACCGACCGGTGGAGCAAAACATACAGACCATTTTATTCGTTGACAAACGTTGAAATGTTTCATTTAATATCTTGTTTTTTTTTCCTATTGCACACAATTTAGAATTTATGTTTGTTTTAAAGCAATTATCATACATCGAAGAATGACACGCAAAATACTTCATCGTATTAACCGGTTACTTTTTGCCAGTTTTTCAGATTAAATGAAGAACATAATTTTAGGAAGTCGGTTTCGCGACTGCGACTATCATTACCAGGTTGTCTAAGTGTGGCTTCCGTTCACAAGGCCCACAATTGAGGCGACAAATCAATATGCCTCAATATGAAACTATTCATTTGTAGCGGAAATAATGCGAAGTAATTCGATGTATACGAACGTTTGATTATCACATATCCCACGAATTATATGGGCATTCTATCGAAAATTCAAACAACACCAATATAACAGTTATTGGTAATAACAGCATCAGCTATTCAACACGGTGAAATGGGTGGTTCGTGTATACTGAGCTGCCAACTGATTCTTGATCTTTCGTTTTTTTTTTCGTTCTGAGAAATATGGATTTGATTTTGTCAATCCTTGATTACTATCAATTAAGATATTCTGCCGATTTGTTGCTTAGAGAGCACTTTTTTCAGAGGTTGACAGCCCTGTGTTCGATATTCACCCACTATGTGACTCGTTTCAAATACTACATTAAACCTTTCTATGGAATATCTATTTGACATGTTTTTTTTTTCAGATTGATTCAATTTTGATAGTCATAATTCTGCTTTGAAAGACAAAAAACACGATATAGCGCGCGCACTTCCTTCGCGTATGGAAAGTTTAAGGTAGTGTTTGGTACATATACATCACTTTCAAGAGAATCTTTTGAATAATCGATGAAGTGATTCTGATAAATTTGGCGATAAGCTGTGGTCAATGGATTGGAAAAAAATATAATACACAAACAAGACGAACGATGGATCCCACTCATCGGCCCTTTTCAGCAGGACGGCACGGCCAATAAGGCACCGGCGGCCCGGATCCAACACATGTGTTGATTCTATCCTATATTCTATACTTTTTCTTCATCTGTCATCAGATGTATCAGTTGCGCTGGTCAAGCGCTAACTGAACTAAACCATATTCGCTTTTTCTCTTTTCTGCCCACTCTTACTCTCAATCATTCCTGGGGCCAAGTAATTCCGCACATATTTATAGCCAAGCTGAGTTTATTCACATGTACGCCCGACGGGGTATCACAGATCAGCCGTGTTTAGCTTGGACGAGTTATTTAAAAAGACATCTTCAATCCCTCTCTGGATTCGCGTCTAGCTATAAAATATGTTGTGGTGGCGATGGTGTGATTTACCTGTATCCTTTCTTTCTTGGCACAAATGGTAAAATTTAACCAAATTCTGAAATCATGAATCGTTCAGAGAAATACGAATTTCAGAGCTATTAACTTGAAATACACGAGTACTATATTCAGAGCGGTTTATCACTGCACATTCTACACATCAAATAACCACACAGCCTCCTTTGAGTTTAAGACATCGCTATCATCGATATATTGATTAAAAGCAAAGACGGCAATTATATTGTATTGAGAGCTAGTCTACGTCTGTGACATGAATTTCATCGAATGATAGAAATACATTTAATATGACGTTGTATGTTTAACTAGAGGCAACTATATATTTCATAATATAATGATAACAGTGCGATGTTATATTTAAATGGTCGTACGTGTGACGTATATTTACAAACGAACAGAAAGACGAAATAAATTGTTAAACCAAAACAGTCACAATACTTGTGTTGATAAACTCGAGATGATGACATGTTATCAGAGATTGGAGATTTGACACTGAAGAAAGCATGTTGTTAGTGTTTATTCAGCAACGATAAGTTAGTTAATCTCGTTAGAATATCTCGATCCTCTATGATACAACTGGGCTCTCAAATATGGCATGCGTGGCATGGAGGGGAACCGTGCTCATTCGCCGTGCAGACATCTCCTTTGATCTCGCCAGCCATTCCTTTTTCTTTTCAAGAAACTCCTAGAAAAGCAAACAAAAGCGCGCGTCATGGAAGGGAGTATAGTACAAAATGACAGGGTTTTAAGCAATTTCGTAAGACAGTGTGTTTAGTGTTGTTCGTGTGTCGTGCAGGGTTTGTATATATTTTTTGTCGAGTACGAAGCCTCCAAGTTTTGATGCAGCAAGCAATCTCACAATCAACCTCAGAGAGCTTTAAACAGGCAATAAATAGAACGAAACAGAGACAGAAGCCAGGCTAGCGAGAAGTCAAGGCAATAACTGGGTAACCCGCGCACATGCGCATTCCAGTTTACCTCGCTACGTCAATTTACTATGATTGTGTTTTTCTTGCTCGGCATTTTCCTTTTTTTCAGCCATTTGCTTCTTCTTCAGGCGCCGAAGCATATGCTGAAAAATGCAATCCATCACGACCTTGTTATGTCAGATCAAGTTATCACGCATTAGTTTAAATTGAGTAATTTAGATTAGGTTTTATAATCGTTACCATTCGAATTTAATAAATTTATCAGGTGGGGATGCGGGTGCAAAAAACGTAAGATCTTTTAAATCTATTGAGTCATTGTGTGCTTGTATTATCGGTGAACTTAATTCATAAAAATATTCGTTCGCACCAAGCTGTTATACTAGATAATTAATTATTTAGATGTGTTTAAAGACTTGATCATTTCACAGAAACTGGGTTGAAATAAAGTTTCTTTCATTTATAAACCATGCAGAATTGAATGAAGTAATACTGCACTATATTCATATATTATTGTTGAAGAAAACCACAGAAATAGATATTGTTTAAGATAGAAATGAAAGGACCATGCTGAGAGAAAAGTATTCATGCTGCAGAAATATATGTTGTAGAATGTTTACTGTGACGTTAGTGGTTCTGATAACTTTTAAACAGTGGATATGACAATGTATCATTTTCTTTCTGGTGATGGATCTAGATTTACTTTTTGTGTTTAAATCATCGGTTTCGTCTTTTGTTTCGCCGGCGAATTATAATTATTTTTTATTTTTGTGCTAGTGCTCAGGCAAAATCAGCAAAAAGTCACCTCATTCACACTTCAACTAATACCAACATAGCATGGAAATCACATTTAGACTACCGTATGCTGTACCGGTATATAGTTTTATTAGTTCGATCATTCCTAATTTTGTAAGTTGACACACACTCTCGTCTGAGTTTAGAAAATGTATCAAATTTCTTTATTAACATTCGGTTTACAATTGCAGCCATGCAATCCGGAAACCTCTCATGCAATCAATGAGCAGAATGTATCATTATTCTACAATAAATTTCCTTAAATGTATATAATTTCTAATGCCGATAAGTAGCAACTGTCTTATGTCATTGTCGCTTGTTATTGCATTTTTATTAGATGATCCACTAAGATACACTTCAAAATATATCATTATCTTATCGGGTAGTTTTGGACTCAATCGATTTTGCGACTGTCACGAAATTGCTCAAAATTCTGTTTTCATCTCTCGACGACCTTCCATGACGTCACGTATATATAAGTTCTTGATTAACCGTCATGCAGTTATTCTTAGATTATGAATTATCGGTAAAAGAAATAATAGAGCGAAGCAGCTTCACGATGAGTTAATGATGCGATGAACATGCGTTTGTTAATACGGGCATTTAAGGAAACGAAGTTTTCTTCGAGCACATGCTACATATAAACGTCGAGCTTCACGAGCATATTGAACTCGGACAAACAGAATTAAACGTGGCGATAACGCAGGCTTTCTACTGCCTTGCATCTACGTGAATGAGTAAAATACATTCACCAGTCAGGATGTCTTCAAATTACTAAGACTCTTTTTCTTTTTTCAATTTTATCAAATGAAGGTCGACAAGATCCTGACAAGCGATCGAAGCGGGATCTATTATGATATCTGGATGCGAAATATATCAATCTATTCAATCCTATATCCGGATAAACGCTGTTATTTTTAACGAATGGCAACTCATTCGTCAATAGCAAGTCTAACACTAATTATGATAAGCGGGATGTGAAAATCATATTTGTGAATCTATGCGTATCAGGAAAGCACTGTCTTACGAAATTACTTAAAAGAGAAACAATTGGATGCTATAAAGTGACGGAACAAAATAATCTTGTCGGTTTGTAGTGTCACTATTTTGACAAGTTTTCAAGATGAATGAAATTGCAATAATTCATATATAAACGATGAAGTAAATAGCAACTCAATGAAAGCAATATGATAAATAATATAAGGCTTATTCAATTAATGAAAGGAGATCAATAATAACAATATAATAATAATGATAATATATATATACATAACAGTTATTACCCTGAACATGGTGGACTCCGAGAAGTTGGCGATAAGTCTTAGATCAAAAAAGATATACGTATAGAGAGCACTAACATTTTTGGATTGCTTTCATTGAATTGAATACGTAATAATACAACACATAAACTACATACAGGCAATCGAGACATCGCTGTAACAAGACTGGATGGCTCCGAGAGGTACGAAGCCAAAACCACCACCGTGATAAATAGTGAGGCATCGCTTTTGCATATCCCTCCACATACTCCGAATATTTCGAATTACTTACCCTAAATTCTTTGTCCTTTTGCTTCATTTCTCTTCTTCTTTTGCATGCCTGAATTGCAGTAATTGAAATTCACTTGTAAACGATAAATGAATAAATAAAATGGTTACTTTCCGCGATTTCATGTGTTATACTCACATCGAAATACAGCCAAAATATGAATATGATGTGGCAAACTATGTACATGACAGCAAACGATATAAATACATTTCGTTCTAACTGCAGTAACGGCCCATCATCCCAGTGGAAAAACAACATGACAACAGCGTGCCAGATACAAACAATGCATAGGATGACCAGTGACAGCAAAACGTACTTGTCCTGAATCAAAAATCGTTTTCTAGTTATATACTAATCTCATGTTGTAAATACATTCTATTCTCTTTGTATTGATTTATTTACGTACCATGTATGTTAGGTATGATATTTTTGGAAGACTTTGGTTGATAACAAACTTAAAAGCAACCGACGTTAAAAGCAGTGTGAAGGACAATTGTAATCGATTCTGTGGTAATCTCGGCTCGACGGCAAACGTGGCAAAAGACAAACCACTGATGAAAAACTGAAAGAAAGATGATACGAATTAGAAAAGAAACAATTCTCAGAAGATTCGTATATTCATGAATAACACATAGAAGATCCGCCTTGCGCGTTTTGAAAGTGTATTTCACAGAAGACATGTCTTTTCGTCTATTCACGGGTGATAAGGAGAACACTTAAGGGAAGGTGGTGTATTCTGAGAATGGTAAAGGAGCACACTCAAGTCCATGCAAATATCACAAAATATCAGTCATTATATTTAATTATATTTGGGTAAAGTGGATAAAATAAGGTACACGTATGCTGTGGGTCTAGCGGTAACATTTATGTGGATTTATGTCTGTTATTCAATAGCGCTTGGCTTTCGACAAACGATAAGCTATTAACAACATTTTAAGCCATATGTAGGCCGTGTAGAAAATCTACCCATGAGTGCAACCAAAATCTGATTAAGGAAATGGTATAAAAACGTCAGCGCTGCTAATCGAATTTAGCAGTGTACACTTTCCTATGATTTGCTTCACCACAATCACTTCATTTGGTCATATTTTTGTCGATAATCAAATCGGCTCGACTCAACAGGGTAAAACTTCAAACGGCGGCCGCAAACGTATTCCAAACGAAATACCATTTGAAATACAAAATAAACAAACAGCAACTTTTCTATCGGAATGTGTATAGATATGTATCAATTATATTGCATGCTTTTTAATTCCGCCGTGCATATAGCATGACAATTATTTCATAACTGACTGGAACCGCGTGAATTTGAACTGTTGTTAGAATATTTGTGGTGTATCTAATGTGATGATTTTCGTTCAGTTCTTATATTCTGTTCAGAGAATGGCATCAACAAGAGGTTTGATCATCTGAACTTATCGACGAAGTATAGGCGAAAATTAACGAGAATGTATCTATAGCCAAGCGTTTTAACAGTCAATAAACATCAAAATAATAAATGCATAAAATATATACATATATAAAGATAAAGGCTATATCGACGAAGTCATGGCTCACATCCAGTAAGCGATTAATAGTAGTTTCAGCTTTTGACTTCGGTCCAGAATTTTAAGCAGAATAAAAACGTGGCATTCTATAAAACCGATGAACTAAACATATCGATCTCATCAAATCTGGACTTGCCATAACAAGAAAAACGTTCCAGTAGAAATAACCGGGTCTTCTAGCTGCACGGCACATCACGGCTAGAGCGGGGTGGTTTTTGGTGCTGCTACTAAACTCGTTAGACATGGTTCTGCGTGTAACTTCAATGTGCTCATGGAGTTTCCACTCCTGGAATCATGTATTGATACAAGACGTTACTAAAATAAGTTCTACTATATCTAGTCACAAACATTAATGAACGGGGATCGAATGAAACCGAAGAGCATAGATCTACCTGTTAGATCTGAATGCCAAAAAGAAGGACGGTAGGAAAACAGTCTCGTCCGGTTGGTAAAATCAATTCATCAATGCAACTCCTGATATAATCATTCAGGATAATATTAAATGGTATGACTTAAAATTTTTCATTTCTTATTGCCCTCAGTTTCACGCAACGCCGTTCATTTATAGTTATAATAAATACCATGATTAAAAAGACATTCCAGTAGAAATAGCCAGGTCTGCGCGCGGCTCTGCATGTCACCGATAAGGCAGGGTGATTACGACTGGATGTCGAAAACTCGTGTGTCATGACTCGCCGTGTGACTTCGATATGTTCATGAAGTCTCCATTCCTGAAATATTCACATCTCTTAACACAAAAACGGCCGACTCCGGGTGCATCGAACTACTTCGGTACACCGCTTTGACCTGGAATGCTTGGACCTATTGCAAAGAAAACTGGCTTCAGCCACGGATATGTGCGGCATGACTATTCAAATAAGCAATATTTTGAATAAAGTCTAAAATCCCTGTAAGAGAAGTTACATTTCGATATTCAGCACAATAAATTGCAATATATATTTCCCACGGTGCGTGGAGGATTTGGCAATGAAGTACTTGTGGCTTTAGCCGAATACGAGTCTAAAGTTATTGATATGCATGCATATCTCGTGTGGTTTTTTAGTAATATAGAATTGAAGACTATGTCCAACAGCTTATCATAAATGTATAACTCGCTACCAAGTTGCTTAAGCTGTCAAAACGAACGCGACTGAAGAGTTGTATTCTTTACATAAACATAAACGGCATTTTTTCGGACATCGAAGACTGAAGTTTTCTGATATTATTCTGATTATATCGTAATTCAAAGAAGTTTCAAGAATGCAAAACTTTAGAACATGAATGGTACGAAAGATCACGTATATCCGTCCATTTCGTACTGGGAATTCCGATGTTTAATGAACTGGTGAGTGTTAATGAATTTTCCCGCAGCTGCTTTGTATCAGTACATTTACACAAATTCACAATATGAACGCTAATACCGATATACCAACACTAACGATCCGTTATTTATAGAGTTCGTTAATGCCTTGGTGCATCTCACGTGTACTTTGAAATCAAGACACTAATAAAATAAATTCTCCCGACACTTTTAAAATAAACTGGTTCTATATGGTATATTTACCTGCTGGTCTACAAAGGTCTGTACGTTGATTCCGCTCATTTCGTTTTCATCTGGAATGATGTCGATTTCTGTATCCGGTCTCTCAGTAGTCATGGTTAAAGTGAGATCCTACGAAACATTCAGATAAATGCTTTAAGTTTGTCATTCGTAGGTTCCGTTACATTTATTAGAATTATCCAAATGTTTGACTGACAATAATAATTTGATTACATCCAGCAATGATACAAAGTGTTTGAACGCTTTTGTTCTCGAAATAGAGAATTGCCCCTCTTATATTATTTGATTGATTGATTTGATTTACTTTGATCTGAATGTTGTGTCCCTCACAAACCCACCACGTCTGCCGAAGCAGGGGTTTGGTTTTGAAATCCAAGTACAGATATATTCGGATTTATATCTCACGTTATAGGCTGATTCTCGAACAAACAAATACGAGTTCGTTGGACAAATGGGTTGGCAAACTCTCACAAAATTATGAACTATCGGTATAGTATACTTTTCTTATAGTATACTTACTTGCAAATTTTTCCTAGGATATATAGAATATGCATAAGCTGAGTAATTACGTCAATCAAGGGAAGTGCAATGCGACGCCATAATAGCCGTATATTTTCCCCATGGCATTGAATGGGAAATAATGTAAAATGATGCTGACAAAAGTCAGAAACATGTTTGAGACATCAAACTTAGGAACAACAATTTCATTTTCATCGTTTTTAGTTGTTTCGGTACGCCGACTTCTATCTACTAATATTTTCTCTTCGGGCACACTTCAAGTCAGTGTTTAGAATTTCAGAATGGTTTCATTTCTAGTTTCACCAGATGTGCAGATGAAATACCCTTGAAGCAATAGAGTTTGTTAATAAATATGGTTTTGAATTTCAGATCTTCAACCACAAAGCTTGACATTTTCGATTCTAACTTGTAGAACAGGTACGTAACTAGCGGTACTCATTGTCTAACCAGTCCGATGTTTCGATGAGAGAAGTTGTATCTATATATCAAACCTCAGAGTCGTTTGTTTATCTCCAGATCGCATATAGGATCCTAAGATCTGAAAACAGCCGTATTGGTTTTCTATGTTTTTGTAATTTCAGGAGAAGCGAATTGTAGCGTGTAATTCGGCTTGCTTCAGAGCGGTATTACCACCTAATTAACGTAATGATGTACTAAAGCGCGCTCTTTGTGGTTTCCTTCCAATTAGGATGCAACGAAGAATTATGACAACAAAGATTGTGGCTCAAGGGGAGGGCCGAATCTGATTCTTTCCTCGGTACGATGTACCGGTGAATGCGAGCGCAATTTTCTATATGGCATTTACGAGCAAAACAAGGGCTGAAATCAGCCAGTAGTATCTTCACAAAATTCAATCTGCCCATAGCTGTTGATCTAGTAACTATTTCCAATCAAACCTATTCAACTAACCTGGACGTCTAAGGGAAAATCGTTCAGTTCTAGATTCTCCAGGAATATTCCTTTTAACCGGCGCCTCTCCATTATATAGGCTTCATTCCTGTGATTCACAGTGGCAGTTAACCACGTGCTATCCTTTGTTTCGGTAATAACATTGTCTATATACAGCATTGGATTCCAATACTTGTCTAATTCTATATTTTTCAATTCCTGAAAAATAATGGGTTTTTTCAGTTTATTTAAATCAAAGAGAATATCTATTTTTCAAAATTTTCCCTCCCTGGGACGATATTTTCCTAAAAAATGATGGATTGAGTGGTATACGTACCTCTGGGTTTTTTCCGTCTAATTTCGGTTCTCGCCATTTCGCTTGAACGAATACGTCGGCGTTATACTGTTCTTTCAATGTGTCGATTTCTCCAATTTTCAAAAATACTACCCGTAGTTCAACTATAACCTGAGTGGAAAGAACGATACATATGTATATTTTTATTAGTTTTGTTCAAAGCGTCAAAGCAATGCATTCGATGACGTCATCCATGATTTCGATGCGAACTTTATTATTAATGCTGTTGGAATTGATGGTAGTTCACGGGGTACAAGGAAAATCTGCGAAGCTGAATGACTACAAAGCACATTAACATGCGTAATATCCGTAATAATACTGCGATCGTAATTATACAATTCCGAGCAAGAAATCATAAAAAATACCTTTGCGACGGAAGACATCGTCTCCATTCATTAAACTCTATGGGGAATGAAAGTTAAATGTGGATGATTAGACGGGAATATTATGAATAATCAAAGGGTAAACTTGTCCCAATTTCCGGCCGACATTAGGTGAACACACTTATTCTACGATAACAGGCTTTACTTGCCCATCCGATAAAGAGGATTTACTCGCTACATCGACAACGTGTTTCATCAACGAAACATCTCGATGTGGTCGATTGTCGAAATGAAGTTGATGGATAAACCCCCTCATTCGATGGGAGCAACAGAGCGACCGTATTTCTTTGAGTTGTCAGTTGTTTTATTCTGCTTGTCAGCGCATTCTTCTACAGTTCTAATCTACTTGTCAGAACCGAAGTGCAGATATAATAATGTTTGGATTAAGGTCGACGTCCAGTCATTCAACGGCTGATTTTTTTCTTATACGTGTCATCTAACGCACAATCCATAATATGAAAGATTTCTTGTGGTTCGGAAAAAATCGACTCGAGGAGCTGGCCATATACCTTCACTCTTATTAGTATTCAAGCGGTGGACGGCTCTAGCTAATGAAAGCGCATTTGACCATCACAGATGACAGCTAATAATCTATATTTCTTGAGTTGGCTTGTTCGACTTTGATCCGACGAGTAACAACCGTGAATTCCATAATCTGATTGAATATCGTTTTGTAGCCAAAATATACAGTAGCGGGTTGCCCGAAATGTATGTAATACTGATACATGAGATATATATGTCGCTGTGGAGGGGATCCATGCCGTGACACTTGTAGTAAGAACTGTAATTTAGGTAATGAAATGATTTACCAAGCTAATGACAGACGTTTTTTCCGATACTGTCACTAGAGCTGTTAGCACGCTAGGCTATCGTTCGCATTTACTTTTCATCGTATTACACCTAATAATGATTGATGAAAATGACTGCGAAATATTGCCTTTGATATTGCCACCCACCGTCGTATCTGTGTTTTCTTTATTCGATGACTTGATTAAGGTGTTTACCTTCAAGCTATAAATCGGAAAGCTTCACACATTAAGAATATCTTCTTCAAACGTGCGTGGAGCCTTTTCAACTATAGTTTCAGGCGTATCATTTATAGACAGATATCGACTCGTGCGTGAAGCTAAAGTAAATTAACTATACGAGAATGAAGTACTGAACAAACATTTACCATTAAGTTTTCTAGTTGATTATATAAGGTGTATCCACTAAAACGTAGTTACAACGAAGGCTTGATGGAGACCCTCAATCTTACTTATCGTAATCTTACTCCTCTCATTAATCTATTCCGTGGAACCTTTCCGAAATTACACATGCAGTTTGTCAACATCATTCCAGTCACGGTGTACGGTTTTGTTGAAATTGCTCATAAAGCGGCTTCTGAAATCTCGATTGAACGGTTTACGGAGCTGTTGCGCGGGGATTTCTCTGGTTCCTGTGGTGATCCGGTGTATTTACTTTCAGATAAGTAATCGCAGGCGATTTGGAGACGTTGCTAGTTGCGATAAATACCCGTAATGCCTTCGGAGGATATTTGTGTGTAACAACCGATGCAAACATTATATCTATCATTACTGAAAAAAATGCCTTTTCCACATTCATCACGCGCTTTCCGTATCTTATCTTGGGAATACGCGAGATCTGGGAAAATAAGATCTCTCCGAAATCATGCAAATAGAGTTGTGCGTTAGCGCTTGTAAAATCTGTTATCTCGTGAACTCCATGCATTTCATTTTTAAAGTTGTATCGCTACTTACGCACGAGGGAAACTTTGGCTTACACGAGAATTCAACCCCTTGTAGTTACGTCATACAAACTGAACATATCTTAAAGATAAATTGAATTTCTAGGGCATTCTACGCAAGATCATACCCTCCCCCACGAATACAACGTCATTGCTACGATAAACAACAATCGTGGAACATTAATGAAACATCGATGCGTATAACGGAAATCCGGGTTGGGAGTGAATTCTATTCTGAAAATCGACGACCGCTAAATAATTCCACGACAAAACCAAGTGAACGGTCGCAAAGTAAAGATCTATCATCTAACTATTTTCTGCAAGACGACCACATCTTTCTCCCCGAATGCTTCTGCTAATTGGAAACAAAAACATTGTAACACAGTTCCACAGTTGACATAAGATTATTCATTGCAATTATTTTTAATCAACTTGTGGAGCTGGCTCAATAGCCAGTGGTATATTCACGACATATATCTTAGCATTCCTTTTTTGTTAGCCTATCTAATGGATTAAGACTTCATGTTTAGGTCGATTTAGCGTTACCCTACATCTGTGGAACTGGAGCACCATGTGTAATGGAGACGTGGTCGTCTTGGTGGTTATCTACTAATGGCTTACTTGGTGACTAGGGGCTTGTTTGTTGCAATGGTCTGGATCAAGCATCCGAAATATCTATAAAAAAACAACGTCATTATAACGGATTCTTCTGAATCTAAAGCAATAGAAACGTGCACATTATTTCTATTCCAATGAACTTTTAGTAGCGTTTGCAATTATTTCCAGCTTTGTGACGAATCTAACCTTACAGTTAATCATTTGATACCATAGATGAAAACTATTACTATCTGCAGGTTCAATTATTGAAAAGAATGGTTAAATGTTATTGATGGTTGTAGGGTGTATCTATCTATATAGGGTTAATGGTGAATGGGGAGAAAATCAGATTCAAAATTCGGCTATCTTTGTATTATTAGTTACTATATAAACTAACTGACTAAATTAGGAGAAATTAAAAGGTCGAAATAAAATGATTGCCAAAAGTTTTATCCGACTTTTTAGCTTACAATCCAACCACGGCTTATGTTACGATACTTCGACGATATCCTCGTGGAGTCACTGTTTAGAAGATGATTGCCATTTGCCTTTGAAAGATATATGCTTTAGTAATGATATTGGCTATTTGAGTTGGCTCAAAGATGCCAGACCACAAGCATGATCGGTCAAAAGCAATACAGTGTCACGTATATTTAGATATGATAAATTCAGTTATTCGCCAAATCGTGATTTATCATATGAGACACGAGAAATGATCGCACCTGAAGGGAGTGTGTTAACGAGGAAGTACCCGGTGTCCTGCGTGGTTTGTGACGTCCACGCGATTGAGTTGATGTAATTGTCAATTCCCCCTAATTAATGTCTATTTGAGGAAAGTTTTGCGCGGCGCGATGGGATTCGGATAGCCTGAATAGTTTCTGATTGTTTTATCGATCACGTCGACGACAATTTGATTGGTAACCACATATCTGGACAAGCTGCCAATCGGAAACCAACGGTAGACAATAGATCGCGCAGGAACGGCCACGCCCGATAATGACTTGAGCTTCTCGATGAAACGAACATGAATCAGACACGAGATCAAGTATGATCACAACAATACGCCCTTCTCAGCTGCTGATGAATTTCATGTCTCATTTTTGAATATAGGTAAGGGTAAAATGTTTCGATTAAGCGTTTAATCGTTTTTGATGTATGGGCAAATCTATACAAACACTAAAGTGTATTTATTTTCTGTCTGGCAAAAATAAAGAATGTAAATGTCACAGATGAGATGAGTATTGTTCAATGTTTCTAATGTTTACTCGCATACGTCTGTCAACATAAAAACATCCCCACCCCCGAGGTAACCCAACTCCCTGAGTGGGAAATAAGACAAACGTTGTGTCTATCTTTACGTATATCACCGTAGGCAATGGAGACACGAAAAATGGAAAGTTATCAAAACCCAGGACTCGTAAAATACCCCGAATCATTAAACAGTTAGGTAGTGCATGGTGCCTGAATTTGTGGTTTTTATAACTCAACACCAGAGTGATCGTATTTTTCAGTCGAATTAGGTGATTGATTGCAACAAAAATAATTCGGTAGCAATAAGTCGCATGGGATCTGACCTTTTAGCAAAGAATCCACACGGAGAGCAGAATTGATTAATATACGATTTTTTATGCAACGAGAATCCATTTATTCGTGAACCAAAAAGCATGAATTCGGTTTTATTTAGTTTACTTGTCATTCATTTCAAAAGAGGTTCTTTATTATAGTATTGTTAAATGGATATATTACATCGAGCTGCCTGAAAAATAAAAAAAATATCGGCTATCGCTCGCTCCGGAAATATCGAACTGGGCTTTGTGTTCGGTAGAACAGAAAATTGAGTCAAAGGTTTTTCAGACTGAACACTTTTTTCCGGTCCATTTACGGCACCATAGCTAGATAGGTCGTTGATCACGCTGATCCCTGGACACTAATACGAAATGTAGATCGATTGTCGAAGACTTGATAAATTGTACCACAACCAGAAACTACTCTCTCGGGACAACTTTTCGCTGATTACGCATCTTTAGTATCACCCATGAGGGGAAGAATCCTAAAAACTGTCACCAACTTAATGCAAGTAATTGGATTTTGGCGAACAAAATTGAGTAAGGGCTTTTCTAATGTCGGGATAACCTCGGCCTGTGTTCACTCTGATTGCTCGAAGGATATTGTTCTCACTGTATTCAACTGACATTCTGTCAAGGAACAGTATTTACCGGTGACATTTACGGTGTACGGAGGTGTTTCTAGAACGACCAGTCACCAGACCCAGAGGGTAGCTCGATACTTTCGTCCTTGTAGCACCGTTTACAATGTCTGTATAAACTGAGATGCAACTCCAGCAACCCTCCCTATCTAGCATTTAGGCATTATCCTGCTTGAATCCGAGGGGATAAGAATTTAGAGAACTATGACGGATGTTTCGATATGATCTTGTACATAGTCCCTATGGTCATGATGTAAATCACGACATATTTCAACCACGGCTATATAGCAAACTGGGCGAAGTTATTACCATATTTTCAGTAAGAGAAAATATAATCACCGGTTGCTCAATGCGCCAGGGAAGTGAAATTGAGTGGTGCTTGACAATGATGACATTCTATAGTCTTTGCGGAGTCTTGATCAGCGTAGAAACGATGAAGATTGCAGAATTCAATTCAATCATGATCCGTGTGACATTTACCGCCTACAACTCAAAACGCGCTTAATCTTCTTGAATCTTTTGATCCGGTATATTCTATATTTTCCCATCCTATACATACAGTAATTAGACTTCACTTGATTCTATCAGGTTTTATGTGTACGCCTGATGACGGTGGCTGTGGGCGTATTAATTTGACAATCAGATTATCATCCCGCATGACTGTTTATTAGAAACAAAGCTTAAATCTGTTTTAGCTTTAAAAATACTGATACACATCAACTAATTTTGACTCCTGAGGCCATTCCCATAGTAACGAGTTGAAATTTCATTTACAATATATCATACAACCCTTATTTCAAATTCTAACCAACAACTGAGGATATGAATCTGGTTCAAACAGGTTCATAATAACGACTGAGCAACCGATATTTACTAGACATTCTTGACTTGCTGTATGACGATCCTATAGACCGCAAGACAAACTTATTCATAAATTCCCGAAACGTTCCATCGGCGGAATATTTTATCAAACGTGTCGATTATGTGATACGTCGGTGTGCGATCGTTCGTAATTTTCCGATAATATTAGAAATCGGTCACGTAGAACATATCCATCGTGATGTGTACAATAATTGACAATTTCCGACATGGAAAGTGTTCTCTTGTTACACAGCAAAATACGCCCAAATGAACAGTTGAATATTCACTCGTTGTGCCTTTTTGGTCAGTAGACTAGACGGTATAGCTGGCTAAACAGCAGAATATCGGGAAGAGATTTAGATAATCCGAGCAGAAACTATCTTAATTCGTGGTACAAGATAGCTGCTTAACATCTGCAGCGCTATACTGGAAATATCGCACAATCATAAAACCGTTAACTAGTGACCATTCAAGAGATCAAAATCTATCTTCATCAATCAAGGCTGTAGTACTAACGTTTAAAGTAAAACTAAGAACCGTATTACGTGAATATAAGTGAATAATGCATACATAAGTATGTGCGTAACGTATTTTTCTGGATGGTTTTACGTAAACCAACTCTCAGTAGCCATCGTCAATTGCATTACCAGTTCTATGGTCGTATCCCACGAGAGTGCGGAAAACCGCAAGTAAATTCGCGAAATTAAAAAGTTGATTACGGAAACGAAGCTTAGAAGAGAGCTATATGCGAGTGTGTGAAACATTGCAATGAATATGAAATCAACGCTCCGTATCTTATGAAAAATTCACACAAATAGCTTTTTATAACCACGGTGTATCAGGCATTTGCTTATTGTTCGCATTCATTTTGTTCGATTATATTTGACAGCTTAGCTGTCAGTGACGCAAAAATCGCATTCTACGTGCCCATGGAATCTATGGCATGCTTTGCCATCACTCCGGGATGTCCGGTCGCGCTCTATTATTGGTCACGTGATCTTCTGGAGACTCTAAAACGATTAGTTTGGATTTGTTCATCTCGATATTTCAACTTCAGAATCAAATTTTATCTAGATGAGCCCAGTTGGAGATTTCGGAGGCACCACGCCCTAGTCGAACAAAAATCACGCCCAATCAAGAAAAAATACAGAATAGAAAAAGCGTTAAATCCTTTTGATATGTCGACATTAGTTGCGACACGCCGAGCTAAAAGGCGCCTAGCAATTGATTGACCGACGCTTATTTCAGAAATCTTTGACATTTAGGTGAAAATTAAACCCGCGGTGTTTATCGATATGCAAATATGGCAATCGAACGATGAGAATGAGTAAAGATGTTTTGAATTGTTCCCGCATTCCGCGGCATGTACCTCGTTTACTATACGACGACATTACGCGATTCTGTGGCTCCGGTGACTTTATCGTGTTAACGTTGCACGGTTAAATGAATAAAGACGCTCGAATTCAGAACAATTCATCATCATCAGCTTAAATTTCAATAAAGCTAATAACATCGGTCGTTGCCGGATTGATTGAAAATTAATCATTACGTCGCATGTTTATTGCGGAAGCATGTGCGCTTGTGCGCTTTCCAAACGACGTCAAAGATAAAAAGTCGACGATATTCTCGTTACTGGGTCACTGGGCCGTAACTCAATAAGTCATGTACTATATTTCGTGCTTTCTGTTAATAGTTAATTGATAACTACTAGGGCTATGTGTGCACGGCAATTTTCTTACAAGGTCGGTGGCCAGCATCACCATTAACCCCCTCTAAGTAACAATAATATTTTATGCCCTCGTATCCGGTACGTACATGGACTAGGAAACCTTGTTCCGGCTGAGACCGTGTTACTTTTGTTTCAATGTTTTGCGTGACTTGGAATGACGATCAGAAAATCATGACAGTGATTACTGCGACTTAATGGGACAAAGATAGACATTAATTAGGCGATTTACTGCTCTGAAGACATGGAACAACCATTTCGCTATCAGTTCGAGGGTATTTTATCACTAGATCACACTAGTTAAAACACCAGGCTCCCTTAATGTTGACAATCTGATGCGATCGAACAGCGGATGATCGCCGAGTTTATTATTTGAACCCCTCAACGCAACGCTGTTATGTCTATAGTTTTCTGAGAGTAAATTGGACTAAATCGATGTAACAGGGTGCTCTGATCACAAAATGAAAAAGTGGCAAATTGAGAGAGAGCGTGCGTTAACCGATTGAATACAATATGAAATGAAATATCAGGTGTATATCAAGTTTAATAATGCACTATATTTCAAGGTCCATCAGGTGAGTGTAAGGATCGGCAGTCTAGAGAATATTGAACATCGTAGAAATTATAACCACTAAAAAGCTCGAAAATGCAAGTGTGAACTAAGTATACCAATCTACAAAGTGTCACAGGTTGTAGGCGAAAGCTATTCGTACTGTTTTGTTATTCAATCGGGGTCCTGCGATCTCACAGTAATTCACGGCGTTGATGGCTGTCTTATGTAAATCCTACAAGATATTTTACTGTTCTCACCTGAATCTGAAATGAGCTTTTTACGACTTCCCTCATTTCTCGCACCGTCTCCACTCGTTCTCACGCCGTTTCGTGTGATGTCACGATGTTCAATTCAGGATGACGTGCGATGAAAATACGGTGACATTTACTACCGGCGCTTGGAAACTAGAATGTTTCTCAAAGGTGCGAATGTAATTTTTAATCATCTACGTAGAGGGTATTTGTTTAAGCTTTATTGATAATGCTTTTTTTCAAATATCGTATTCATATCACGAAGTTCCGGATCGATGACGCGTCCTTGCAATAAAATAATCATTGATCTCAAGGTCTCAACCGCGTGACAATTTATTAAAGTGAAGTGACGCGTGTCACGCGTTTCGTGCGAAACTGCCTATGATTTTATCAATTCCGTGCAAATTCTGAAATTGGATACGAAACATGATCGATGCTGCTAGTAATTTTTCAGTTCGTCGTCAGAACTATAGGCGGAGCGGGGCTCATCGTGTCTGGTACGATATAGTTGATGAGTCTTTAGATTATTGAGCGCACCCCCGACAAGATCGAGTTCATCGAGTAACCAAATATTCAAGACGTAAAAAATGTAGAGATAATTTTTCAATTTGTAACCTGTCAACTGTGTTCTACAAGGAAACGCGATTGGATTTCCAGTTAGGATGTTCGTACGGATGGCCAATCGCGTACTATCATCAATCATTATTGTGAATTTTGTCTCCAGGTCAGTGAGACAATAATTCCACCAACAATGGTAACATTTTTCGGGATCAGGACATATTATTTTCGATTCTCAAGGTTTGATGAGTTCATGTTTCACGCACGTGCTATTATTAGAAATATCCGCCAGCGCGTGAAAACCTATACCCCAACCAATTCATCTTCTTAGATTTTTTAAAGGTCATGATCGCGAAGCAATTCCATTTTTACTTTTCATTATCCACTGCTGTCACGCCTGATGATCGATTCACAAGAAACAAGGCGGGATTAATGTGAACATTTGTTGTGGGTGTTTGTGGTCGACAAGCAAAGAAATTACATAATCCTGTTCCATTAACGATCAGCCGATGTAGATTCAGGAAACAGATTAGAAGAAATGCCCGAACGACTTAAAATAACCGTCATTTTCGCATTATTTTCTCACGGTTGATGGCCGTCGACCGTTTCGTGAATTAATTCGTTGTCGCTTTTACAATAAGTCTCATTTATTTGAATTAGGTTGAAGCCGTATTCAGCACGTTTCGAGCGCTCGCATTTTCTGATATAAGCAATGAACCATGGATGATCAAAACCTCATTTCATTAGTGAAATTTGAGATGCCGCGACTGCTACAACGGTATTCGGTCCAGTTGAATACGCTGATGTTATCCGAAAAAGTTGAGCGAAGACTTTAAGGGTCAACGTGTTTTTTTCTGATATGAGTGATAAACCACGTTGGCCTGAATGCTGTTATCACTAAAGGTCTTCACGTGAATGACTGGAGATGTTCGTGCTCCGACTGTCAAACTCCCATAGGGGTAATAGCTCGCCTTTTATCGAAGTTGCAGTCGGAGTGCGATTAGGCATTTGTCCAGTTGAGGTGTTTTACATAACGTGTCGGCCACGATTAACGCTAACGCGTTTCTGCATATCGTGCTGGGAATTCTTTAATTAAAGTTGAATAAATCAACATCTGTAATGTGAAAGATTATGTAGTAATCATCAAATGTACTGTTCCCTGTGCTCCTTTGCTCTTAAATTGACTCCCTATAGTTGAAAGCACATCATTTTTACAACACTTTTGGGAATCGGTTGCATTGCCTTTTGAAAGGCATTTCAATGCATTCACCATAAAATTTCGTTTTCAAAGGTGATTGAAAAATATCTCCTTTCCGTCGTGGCTTTCAGGTGAGCGAATCGTTATGGCGTTATTTAAAATGAATGGGAGCTCATTGAAAGTACTAGTAAATCTAAATTTGAAACAAATCTAATGTAGGTTTTGTTATGAACTTTAAGCCTATACGGACTACTTCAAAAACATTATGCGTTCACAAATGAAGTTCCGCTTAATTTCTAAAAGCCATTTTTCTTTGAGGCATTTTTCTTGATACGTGTCAAAAGACACATAAGTTTATCTTCACTATGGTTATCTATAACACCCCTAAATCAACTTCAAATCTTAATCCCATGGATCCTTGCGCACTGTACCGATAAATACGATTGCCACAACTGAGATGTTCAAGAGGAACGGAGTTGCTTTTTGAGCGGAATATCTTAACTGAGATAAAGTCCTGTATCATATACGGGACTCAGTAATATCCCTGATCTGTGAAAGTTCGCCTTTTTGATCCGAATAAGCCTTTATTTCAGCTCGCGTATGACCGTAAACCAGAGAAAACTTCATGAGTTTCTGTGATAACAACTCGGCTCACTTGTCAATCAGAGACAGCCTATCGATTGGCTCATGCTTCAAGTTTCTCATACAGCTGCTGAATGATTCATTAAATGTCATATATATTGGACATTACCTGCTTGCCTGATCCGTAACTGATACACATCGATCACCACCTGATGAATCTAGTTATTTTCAAGCTGAGCAATCACAATTTTATGATTCATATATATCGGAAAGAAATCTCACTGTCACTCATGACATACCATTTTGTAACTATTCTGGCATACTGAAAACTTGCCTCTGAACATTTGTTTCCAGTAAGTCTGCTAGGCCTATTTGTGTTCGTGAACTGTGATTTCGAAAATTAAAGGTACAACAAACCTTCAGCACCATCCAGATGACCCTTCAGTAATTGTTATTGGAGGTATCTAACGTAGGTGAGAGGCAACGTCATTTCTTTCATCATCTCTGTTACTAACGACCTCATCCCTGAACAATAGCCTTTATAATTACCTTTTCATTAGATGCAATCATTTTTGGCTTTCGAAGCGGAGACTCGGATCTTAGAGATAATGCTTCTACTTACTTAACGACGGAACCAAAAAGATCTTCACGTCCACAAAATTGGTATTGGTCATTTCTGAACGCACCATCAACTTCCTCATTCCCGAAGCGCGTTCGGGTGAAAATGATGAAGCCATTCGACGACTACTTGACGTTCAAGGGTCAAAGAAGGTTTATGGGCAAATAATGGTTCGTAACTCTGAGGCTTATAGCGTCACGAAAATGCATGTTGCCTTTAAAGAAAACAATGGCTGAAATTTAGCGATCATTCGAAAGCGGAAAATCATTGTGGTGAATTATTTCTTAAGGACGGTGTGTGAATTGAGAAAACCTGCTCAGTGGCAATAGATTAGAAAACACGTTAAGTAACACCGACTCGTATTCCTTCTAATCATGAAAAGTATCTTGCATAATTCTTACGTATCCGGGCTCCGTTTCTTGACGGTGGTTATAATAACCTTGGAGAATAGCTTAGTGATTGATTTAACAGTTTGGCTGTATCGGTTGGTTATAAATAATTCAGTCTCAACAAACCTCTTGCAAGTGGATGTTAGATCGAATTTCAGGTGTTGGCATAAGCAGAATCTATCAGATTTACTTGCATTCGTTCAGCGACCCTTTATCGGATAAAATGTACATATATGCATATCGAATGTAGAGTCAACTTGGCTAAATGGCTCGCTTAGTAGCTCAATAGTTTCTTCGATAAAATCGCCTCTAATTTCCGATGCATTTGTAAAAGTTCTACTGTATTGATGTTTATCTTCGTGAGAATTTCGTAGCTTTGACGCAGTTTATACGGTTTTCAAAGATTCTCGCTAAATCGATGGTGGATTTTTCAGTCACGCTTGAGGAATAAGTGGAATTCCGTATCTATATGTCAGGAATTCTGTCTGATTGATTGAGCGGTGGTTGGCTTACGGTGCCGTCATTTTTGATTATTGCAACATACGTGTTCGACTGTATTCAAGTTATTCTATTTGACTGAACTGCTATTTGTAGAACGCACAAGATATATAATGTATTACAAGTTTGCTCTAAATCATTCGCAAAAAGGTTAAAAGGCCTATTTATAAGGGTATCTATAAATTGTGTAAATTTGATACATTTTCCAAGTATCCATATTTCGAAGAATTGAATGCAATCCCAGAAACTAATACCAAAAGCGCGAAATGAAAAGAATATGAAGTATCCAAACAGATGCATTTTCTGATCCCACTTAATTGTAAAAAATGTAGACGCCAGATCGAGTTGTCGGACAGAATAATTTTCTGACGTTGACAGCAGTAGAGTAGAAGCAGTTAGACATATCTAGCTGCAGAGATCATCATTCATCAAATTAACATCTGTCAACATTAGAAAGAAAACATGAACGTTCAGGATTGATGTCGTCTTGATGAGCGTTTAGTTTGTAATATCATATATTTTGTCGTGTAAAACTTTTATTAGTTTTAGGGATTAGATTTCGACCTTGGCTAACTTTAGACCGAAGGCTCCGTTACTCCACGCTGTTTTGCGTAAGTTAAAGTAAGGGGTCAGTTTAGGATTAATTACTGCGCTCATGTTAGCTCAAGCTTTTCGGACATTCGCTTCCAACCAAAGGTCTAATCAGACTAACGTTTTGCCGCAACTGATGCCAAATTAACAGAATTGCGCCGTGGGTTTATTAACATGCCTGGAACACCTGGCTTTCCTTCTATATCCCCTAGTTTCAACAGCTTAAATCGTGTTTGTACGCGAGCTACGAGTAAATTAATTAAAACATTTTGCCAACGAAGCAGATAAGCATGCTCTCAAATAGAACTGCAATCCTGTTACTATATCCATGCTATATAACATACATGCACCTTATTTCGTATGATTTGGCAAAAATACGGAGATACAAATTGATAATGATTTCTGAGTTCGTCATGAAGACGCTGTGTGTAGTAAACACGAAGAGTCCACATAATTTGATATTGGCAAACAATCTTTTTATGAATAAAAGTATTCTTGCCATCAATTACGGCCCAGTGACATAAAAATGGGTAAACAACCAGGAAATTAATCGAAAAGTCATTGAATCGAGGCTATTTTCTGAACGAGGCAACGGCAATCGCCATCACGATACAATATTCATAATTAAACTTGAGCAACATTGTCGAGCTTTCTCCAAAGAGGATATAAATTGAATTTTCGTGTCGACTACTTCACTCGCATTTAGCAAGGCAATGCCATCAGAAAGCTTTAGTTGTAGTTTTCATCGGTGAACAGTTTCCTGGTACAGGATATATTCGGCACGTACTGAGGTGAAACACCGCCTTTCCAGATACCAGAAACAAATTCATTTTAATCCAATGTCGCAGATTCAGAATAATGCGCATCATCATATAGCTGTTCGTACATAAGTGTAATACGTACGGTAAGATGCGGAACATGTTCAATTTGTCAATGTAAGCATGTAGCTACAGTCTGACTTACTTCTGTAATTCAACATTTCTAGCCTGATTTAAAGATGCGTGTATAGTCAGGTACGTATAATCTACCCAACATTGCATAACAGATGATTTATATGCGATAACTATGGTATAAATATTGATAATGTATGCCATTGTTCTGGTGTACATCAGCATATACATATAAATGTTGTATGTTACTTCTTACAAACAGCGAAATAAGTTTTTTGCTTATCCGACAAGTTCTAGTAACAGCACTGTTCCAAGGTCGAAGACTAAAACCTACCGATGCTGCTTTATAATCATGTCTTTAGCCCGATGAAAAATCTTTGTGTCAAAAAGCTTTTCTCTTTTCTCCTTTCGTCTGTCTCTTTGATACGATTTTCATATACATATATAGACCACGCTATCAGATCGTTCATCCAATCAAACATTCTTATCACGAATCACGACATCTGAAGCATTTTCTTCAATTG
This sequence comes from Tubulanus polymorphus, assembly GCF_964204645.1. Classification (NCBI taxonomy): domain Eukaryota; kingdom Metazoa; phylum Nemertea; class Palaeonemertea; order Tubulaniformes; family Tubulanidae; genus Tubulanus; species Tubulanus polymorphus. Next base: position 26,886,546 of record NC_134025.1, read on the forward strand.
GATTGCTGTTAATCTTGAAAAGAAACTTAATAACATACCGTCACTGGAAAGCTGAGTATTCGGTATTTAATCATCCTAACACGATAGAATAAAGACGAACGAACATGAAAGGCTTTCTCCGATCCTATCGGGTATAGTCGGGCGAACAAGTTAATTTCGTAATATAGCGTTTAGAGTCAAATGTCACATATTGCAATTATTCACGATAGTTAAAATGGAAATTTTATGTACGTGTCTCATCGACAGTTAAAGTGAATGATAGCGAATGCGCGTGTGTGGTGATGCGACGATTCATTGTGTGTTTAAACAGTCGCTGCTTTACTGCCGTTTTCAGTGATACGGCAAGAAATATCATATCGTAAACGTTATGTGTTGATTTATTGAAGAGCAAAACCGCAAAGGCGACGTTATTGCCGCCGAAACTAATCCATCAGAAAATCGCCAAGTCGGATGGACAGAAGGAAATCGACTATCATTCATCAGGTTTGGGTGCAGATCAGTTGGCCGCTAGCTGTAATAGTGTGGCAAAAATGAATGAGCTATGGTAATTATGTCAACGACGTTTATGCCGGGGCCATTAGCGGTGAATAAACGGCAAAAATGACTTTAAAAAAGGACGAGAGACTCTCATCATTGATAAATACTGGATATATGCCTTGTAACGAGAACCTATTTTGTCTGACACCACATATATCGTTGAGTTGGAATGAATTCTTGAGCCACTTTTATAAATTGAAACGTTTCTTCCTTCGCAATGGAGATGGTTCATTCTGTTTTATCATGCCATACTTCACCAAACGAAGAAATTCTTTATTCGAGTAGAGCATTGTTCCATTAGTTTGTAATCGGATACCCGAGATGTCTCACTATAACATTACACAACTGTAACTAATAGGATGATGTCCTTTTTGTACTGTTGTTTTCGTCGGGGGAAATCATTGTAATATGTAGAAATGAGTGAGGATTCTCGGCATTGCAACAGTATCGATAGATTATCAAGGAGCAATAGCGCCGTTACGAACACACAAATTGCCGATGTCGAGAACTTCGATGGTTTGAGAGCTAATTAGATGAGAACGAATGAAAACAAAAAGGCTTTTCATCTTAGTAGACATTTTACTTTCCTCTTCGTATCTTGTACGATTATTCATTTATGTGGATCTTAATTTCCGGTCGTGTTGAAAGCGACTCGACACAAATGTTGCAATTAGTTTTTCTGGGAATTATGCAGGGAGGGGGTAATGAAATGGTTTTTAGAACGAAGCACTGTAATCAGATAATTGAATAAATTCGAAAACAACGGGGGAACTGCTGTCCCGTTAGATGAATTATCAGCATACCCTTCAAAATCCTATTTACCTCATCGGGAATTAATTTGTAAATCGTCTAGTATTCTATCTTGCCATTTATAAAAGATTTTGGTGATAGGTATTGATTTTGTACAAAATGAATTATGAAATCAGCAAGATACAAATCTATCTTACTTTCTGTTTGTTCCCTGCAGTGGTCTTTAATAGTTTTCTCGGAAAATATTTTCAAAAACCCGTTTCTTGGGCATGTTGGTTCTTTCGTGCGATGTTATCGTCACTTTCATTGAAATGCCACAACAGTGTGGTAGAAAGCCATTACGGCGTTTTGAATTTGAGACACCGAGGTGGGCGAAATCTGTTAGTTAAATGCATCGACACAAGTTTGCATGTACTGTGACCATAGTTACAAGTTATTAGATTGAATGGATATTCATCAAAATTTCCGGTTCGAAATAGGTGTTAGCGCGTAAACCCAATGGAGTTTATCGAGTATGTGCACAATCCGCTTATGAATGCATTCACGGTATAATTATCTTTATATGCCCTAAAAATGCCATTAACTTTACTTAATCTCAATCCATCCTAATCGATACGTTGAATCGTGTTACAATTAGGATTTATTAGTCCGTAAATTTCTTGAAGCAAATACAAAAATGCATTATTCCCATGAAAGTCAAAATTTCTATAACACGTGCATTCTTGATATACCTACACTACCTATTACACCACCTACTCTTTTTAAAACCTGATCATCAGGCTGTAAACGAGTATACTATATCGAATAAGCGAGGTCGCATTCTCGTTATTATAAAAACATTTCGATGCGTATCTTTTTTGCTTGCATCATGTGTACGTGGGTATATCGACGCAACGAAGGAAGAATAGCATTATGAGGTAGCGTTACCGAGTCAGAAAATGTGCTGCTAAGGTGAAATAATGTTGAAATGAATCGCTACTATTTCAAGATACATAAATAAATTGACAATAAAACGTATTTTCCGAGCGAACGAAATGAGAATTACCACTACACAAGCCGTCGTATTGGAACAATATTTCAAAGAGGTATAAACAGCGTTGAAAATAAACTATTAATAGATTTTGGTTCTTCATTAATTCTAGATTATCTAACTAGTTCCAGATAAGACTTGGTATTTGCGCTATCATTAACCTTTGCTGTAGGCGGCAATTACTACTCAGACAGCACTTCAAAGACATCACGTATAAGTCGTAAAACCCGTGTATCACGTCGAAATGGCGACCGATACCCTAACGTCCGGTACTTAAACCTGTTTGCGTATTTATGTCCAAGGGTGAGAGGTGAACGCAGCCATTAGTATCGGGGACTAGACATATTAAGGCCAGAGTAATATAATAAATCCGTGGATGAAGAGATGTCAGTTTCGAAGATGAAATCAATAGAAATCTTATTCATTTATCATTCAAGAGTCTACGAACTGACTTCTACTGACTTCCATTTCTGGTAATAGATAGAGGACCAAGAATCATTATCTGGTTTCCTGTATAATATTAATTGAGGTTTCATCTGCCCTCGAATTTCTATTGATTGTTGTCTAATCATCTCAAATTTAAGTCACAGTGATGTCTCTTCATCGTGGTGTTTCATTACGAAGTGACGTCACACTGGCTAATATTGCACATAGAAAATAGTGGAGACGAATGAGTTAATTTTTTTCGTGGTGACGATTCCGTCTATTTTGCAGGGGCAGATACAAGGTGAGGGACCTGTTTTATACAAACTATTCCTTAGTTTCTACAGACCCCTCCAGGTCTAATTTACTGTATTTTGTATTACGCTTTGTACACTATGCTGTAAATCATCTTTGAAAAATAAAGTGTTCAAAGTTCAAAGGGGGTGTATACCCCCTAAAATGTCAAGTTGCCCTGAAATTTGACGGGAAAATGAAATATCAAACTGAGCCTAAAAAGCTTAAATTCATAAGCTTGTTTTTCTGTATTTCTAAAAAAAAATGAGTTCATGTTTTCCGATGACCTTTCTTTTAGAGTGTCCTTTTAATTAGTATGATATGCTCTATTTTGGAGGTGCATCCCTCCTTGAATCAGACCCTAGGTCCGCCCTTACTTTGTCGTATTGTCAGACAAACCGCCATTGCATCGTTGTCAATATTGCATGGCCATGAAACGGTGTAAAGCACTAAAAAGTGTACCGATTCCATTAACTAAAGCTCAAATGAATAACGAATTCCATATCGTCGTTTCAATTGAATGAATGCCTGCAACGCATAGTGTTATTAACGACCAAATGCCGTTGTGATAATTTTGGTAAACATAGAGCCGCTATGCGGGCAAATATTAGAGAACTTTATTGGATGAAATCTTCCTGCTCGAAGTTAATTTACGTTTTGTTTGCAGAAATCCAGAAAATCCACTGTTGCCTAGAGCGGAAGTAACGTTGTTTTCAATGGACATGGCCACCGGAAGGGGTACCGATTGCAGGAAATTGAAAAAAACACATGATACGATAATAACCAAAAACTCCAAACGTTAATTCGCGAATGTGTGTTTACTTTCTCCTCATCAGCAAGCTGACAACGACCATTATCGGATTATTCAGGAATTGATAAGCACAAAGAACACTCGCCATGATTCACTTTAACAACCTGTATCGCTGTTGTGATTCTGTGCGTAAAATGAATGAACGGCGAATGTTCTGATTAGAGCACATTTTCTATCATCGGGGAACCCATCGACGAAGAAACAGCTGTTATACTAACCATGTTAACCATGGACTCTAAAACGAATTCATTCTAGAGTCCATGTGTTAATGAATTTAAAATCGGCCACAATGTCTTGTAAACGGAAAACATATCCAAGTTGAATACCCGAGATTAAGTGTTCTTCATGGATGTATTTTTCAATATCCATTTTCAATATCCTTATAACGCTATCGAACGTCCATCAAGTAGTGCGTGATAATGAAGACGATTATCTGATGAAATGAATGTTTAACGCTTGGAATGTTCATAAAATCATAGCCGTAATTTCATTAACTAACGTCATCACCAATTTCCACCGAAAGGTATTCGTGTCGCAGACACCATGAATCCCTCGCAGATTATTGGATGGTATAAGTAAGATGCAACTCACTAAATACGTAGGTAATTATTTCAAAGAAAAACTCGTATCAACACCAATACTAGAGGTACAAGTTCCTGATGGATCTTTGATCGAATAAATAGCAAATTTGCAATCTATTTGATCGGTGGTAAATCAACCATCTTTATTGTGAAAGCACCTCGGGTGTCTGTTTTTCAGATGCTGCATCGAACGATGTTTGTTCTCAGTGATTGCGATGAAAATTGAATAACAAATCCACGTGAAAGTTATTCTCACGAGGTTAATATTCGACAGGGCATCCTACATTATCTGTAAAATTTCAGCTCGCCCAATCCGATGCGATAGGATTACCGCTACCGGTTAAGGAAGTGCAAGTCTATTGAGGTTTCGCGTGGGTAAGTATACGTTTTTAAATTTCAGTCGATTTACAGCTAGCGAGAAAACCCGCGAATGCAATCACTATCAATTATTCAGGCTAATAGAACTTGTATTGAATCTTCGAATAAGGAATTAACTGTGCAAACCACATCGGTGAATACAAATATACGCACAAAATAGGACTACGTTGTAAACCGATATAGATAGACTATGATGGATTACTGAAATTGCCGGCCATTTGGCATCAAGATAACTATTCACCTGTGCGTTACATGGCTGACCCGTAAAATGAGAGGATAAGCATTAATTAACGTTAGGAGAATAATTATCAGGGAGAAATGTATATAAATATATAGTATAAATATATATATATATATATATATATATATACTGACGAGCAATTTTCTCCCTGGTTGGCTGCACACCTTCCGTATCAAAACTATCAGAAGCCAACTTATTATTCCCAAGGTTTTAGGCAAATGGTCTCTCAAGTGCTCCGCTAAATGGCATCATTTGTATAAAATGCCTCAGCCGCATTTGTGCGCACACGTTTAACTGCATTGATCTTTACGTGAAGTATTTTACAACATTTTGAGCAATTTTGTTCATGCCCTTCGGAATCGGAAAAGTAGTGACTAGATATTTCAAGATTGATCAATTAGTCAAGTCCTTTCATGCAACCGAAAGGGAGCTGACGATAAATCAAAGGAAGTAGTCTGGAGTCTTTCGAAATATCGTCTAAGTCCATTATTGCCTGCGTGATCCATATGTCTACAAGAAGAAATAGATTTCTGCAAAGAATCTATATAGCAAAGCATTTAAGCTGTGGAAATAATGTCGCACCAGTACTGTGTATCGGGTACTTTCGTGGACGAAATCTGCCTCCACAAATATATTAATGGCAAAGTTTTAATGAAAAATGCCATGGCTTTTTTTTCGAGTCGGAGTGGCGCATCAATTTGACGGCAATATATTTGAGATACTTGAATCTCTCGTAAATCACATTCGTGTGAACGAATTTTTGAAGTGCCATAAGAACCGCTGTGGATATTGTGGAGCCAATCAAATAAACGGAATACTGATGGATTCGTGATTGCGTAAAAGAATATAAAACTTTGAAAACCGTATTATCAGAATTCGGTGCCTCGCGTAACATATCGGGAGAAAATCTACAATCTACAAGATTCGTTGTCGTTCTGAAAATTATGACTTCAGGCTTTTGATGAATCGCGCGTGATTCACATTCAAGCGCTCAGAAAATTGATGAATAGTCCAAGAGTCGTTAAAACGTAATTCTACTACGAAGAATAGGATAATTACGTCGTGCAAGTCGTAAACCTCACTCAAATATTTCGAAATCACGAGATAATTCGATGAAAATTAATTGTGCTTGGCGAGGCTGGCTTTCTTTATTCGTTTTGCTTGTTTGACTTTTTTTTATTTTCGCTCGAGCCATTTTTCAACGTCTTTGAAATCGAGTTTTATCAATGAATACTGTGGCAAACACTTAATATAATTGTACCCGTTCCCATAACGTCAACTCATAAATCTCTTGTGGATACTTTACAAATCATCTTTTAAAAAATCCCGACTTTGACATCACAGATTATGTAGTTTATTCGGTTACTTATCCTATCCTGGGTCTATATCCAATAACACTTTGGACCGTAGAACTCATATTTCCATAAAATTATACCAAATGAACTGCGATGAAATTATATATGCCGCAACACTCTCTCAGCCGCACATCATTAATCAAATTCAGAGAATACCCATTTCATCTATTTTATCCAGGGAATTGGAAATACACTTCTACAACATACATATTTCAGATAGAGCTTTAGCACAATGGCAATTAATAAGCTTCGATAATAAAAACATTTGATTGTTTGTTACATTATTTATAAATATGGAAAATACGAGCATTTCTGAAATGAAGATATGAACATCCTATGTTCATTCATCGAACGACTTTCACATGAACAATGGCAAACTAGTGATCATTTATCTAACCCGAAAGAGACGTGAGGTCTTCTTCAGAAAATCGAATTTATCGCAATCCTGTCAGCCAGATCTTGTTAGCAGCTTTGTGTCAAGTAAAGCAGCTAGTGCTGAGCATATTTGCAGTCTAGCAGGCAATGACATTTCATTCAATTTGCAAAATAATATTTGCCGTGGCTTTATTGGGAACTTCTTGGCGAGAAAGTCTACAGATATAGTTTTTTCGAGCAATAATCTTTGGCGTTATTTCGGTATGAAGTAATACGCATTGGTAACGAAACAATAGGTCACAACGACTATTAGTTTGTCTCTCCCAATACAATACTTTAAAGAACATTTATTATTAGATGCCTTCGTGTTTACTGGTTGAATACATCAAGGGTATCTATCAAATCGTCTGATACGTGACATTTCCGTCCATAGCCAGTGGTATTAATTTCCTCCCGTTCAGATCCCATTTATTTGTTTTCGTTGACATGTGAACATAATGCGAATACAGGTAGAAACACGCCCAAAACATGTCAGTTTCACTATTCTGTCAATTAAACCACCGTTCGGTTTCTTACCGCAAGGACTTCGATGGATAACCCAGGCTATTTTTTAAATTTTCTTCTTCAAAACGGTACACATTAGGCCCTATAGCATACCCAACGTTTCTTATTTTTTGTTTTTTTTGCCACTCGTGGCCGTCTAAGAAGAAAATAAGATTGTCATCATATTGAATATCATTCCTAGTAGTGTTCTTATCTTTTATCTGATATCGAATTTTCCTCAAAGGGCCATTCAGACTGGTAACCGAATTGTCAGGACTTTTGACGTGAACGAGGCAAACAGAATGATGTCGTTGTAGAGCAACTGTGTCTGTCATCATCTGTTTTCTTGGAGATTATTGATGATAATGTCGCAATATGGCCGAATCCGTCGGAAACACGACTAAAACATTCCAATTAATTGCATCAAATCATTGATTAAATTTCCTGACAAAAAAGACACCGAGCACAATCAATCATTTCTAAGAAACTATCAGACGTAGAAAATACCAAGATAAATGGGCACTGATGTTTCAAATTTGAAAAGGAATTGCAGCGTTGAATTCCACAAGTTAAAAAGTATACCGTTGAAATTTAGTTTTGTCGATAGGATGCCTAAGATAAATGCTAAATGCGAGTGACCTTGACCTCAGGTCATTATACGAGGACCTCGTGGCAAATAGGAAATCGTTCGATCGAGTGGAAGATCTGAAAAGAAAAGTTCCAAGCGTAAAGAGATATGAGAAATGCAAATCAATCATGAACTTCATCGAAGATATCTGCATTCTGGAATGACACGCAAATGAGAGTACATGCTTCTCTTGTTTGTCCGTCCCTTAAACCGCACAGAAATCTATCGTCAAGAAAAAAGAAATTGCACGCATAAATTATTCATGTCCCTCGTCATTTGCAACGCAAAGTCGTTACACAGCGGTTTCAGGGGAGACGGTACCTCCCAAAAGCAGTTGTCAATAAAGATAATTAAAGATTATAGTTCACAAGATTTGGAAAATTGTCTCGCATAAATAACAGAGCGTTTCAATTTGTCTTTGCCCATTGAGTATATATCTATTCGTGAATGAATTCAGTTACTTCAGTTTTGTTTTTTTCAGCGTGAACAACGCGTGGGAGTTTAGCCGTCCATTATACACGCATTTTTAAACTCTCCGATTGACTGGACTAAAAATAATGTCTGGAATTTTCACCTACAAACTGCTGAACGGAGTAGACGTATGAACGTGCTGTAATGAATCCACGTATAAGCGTGCATAAATTCTCAACTCAGCGAGAAAGCCAATCGAATGAATCAAGCAAAATTCACTTAATTCCTGGGTGAAATCACTTCAGGACACGCATAGAAACACATCCTAATTGACTTGCGTGGAGTTAAATGCCTTAAATTTGAGTCAAATAGACCAAAGGGTGTAATCAGTTTCAACTGAACAATGTACGCTATACCAATCAAACTAATGGACAAGAGCGATCCATTTCCAATATTGTCCTGACCTTTGAATGATGTTACTATGGCCACGTACACAACTGGATCGTAACCGATGCGAGTTTTTTCAGCTTTTCTAATTATCGAGATGCAGAGTGATGATGATGCATTTTCAACGGAAAAACCAAATAGATTGACCTTCTCTGTTCCTTCGATTAAGAGACGGATTTCCATTACATATGGATTTAGCGAAAGCGTCTGCCCGGATGATAATAGCGTATAGATTGAGTCTATGTCTGAGCTTTATATGAAAATGCCCACGGAAATGGATATTGGCTTCTAAATATATATCCGACAACTTGTAAATACCCAAAATCATATTAATGACAAGCGATAAAGAATGTTTTTCGACCGTCCTCTTATCTGGAATATGACAAAAACGTTTTTTACGTATGCAAGTAATTGGTAGACGTCGTAAGGAATTTATAGTTCCATTAGCGGTTTCACGACACAGCTCGTTAATTGATCGTCATACTTCTAGACGGTTGATGGAAATAACCGGGAAAAAGAGGGCAAGAATTCCCTTCGTGACTGTTGACAGAAATACAAATGATAGAAAGTAGTTGTTCTATTCATCGGCATTTGGTTAAATCAGAAGATTCAGTGTCAGACTAGTGGCTTTAACCTCATTTCCGGTGTATAGCGTGTTGCATACCAATACTCGATACAAATGTCACCCCTATAAAGTAAGTGACTTAAATCCTAGCTGCGTCATGCATAAAATGATTAAGATTGCCTGACACTTTATCGAGGAATCGTTGCATTGCGTGTTGGATTTCTGTAAATTCGTTCCCATGACACAGTCTTCGATTTGAATGTTTCCACAATACTATCAAGTCGAATGTTATCATCGGCATTCATAAATTCTAAATTTAGGTAAGACAAAGGTGATATTAGATGGAAAAATGAACATGTTATTTCTTTCGAAATTACTCTGCACATTTGCCATGTACCCGGGAGGTGAAGGAAAACGTTTTGATCCTTTCGAATTTCATTCACGGGTAAATAACCTGAGACAATTAGTTTTTCTTTGTTCGCTGATTTGCCACAAATCGTTTTATCTTCGCCATATCGATTTCCTTTCTTTATACCCTAATAAAAAGATTGATGCCAACAATTGGTTTCGGGTAACCAATAAAATGAAGCTCGCGTTTTCCTGTTGATTCGGTGCATTTGCATTGATCATACGTTTTAGGCTCCGATAATCCGAAAAGTAACCGGCAACACGAATATTGACTAGCATATACACGAGATATTCTATCTATTTTCCAATTCTTGTCTATCGGCATAAGTGTACCAGCACCGTGCAGTTCTACATGCAATCTGCCCGATTCTCACAACCAAACCGAAAGTTATGATTATTCGGTCGCTGTCATCATCAGATGTAGTCCCAGATAATCGGTTCACCTATTTCGCTTTGCTACGATATTATAGAAACAACCGATTGCTGAACACTAGTTGTGCGAAAACCACATATCCAAAAATATTCTAAGATACTTATGATTCTTTGAAATAGTCAGTTTAGTAACATGATTCTTCAGAAACCTTGCGCACATTTATAAAGGATATTTTACTTCTACATTTCAAAGGCGTTACGGAAATTACGAAAATAAAATATCTGAATAAAAGTTTTTAGGGTTTCGAGTACTAGATAATGATGCGGTTACTAAGTGCTCGGTTAGAGGAGGGAGGCGTCCATTTTTAATCGAGTGTGAGTAGTTGATTCCTGAAATCTTATCTTCCCAAGAATCCGATAAACTACGAAAATGATGCTTTCGACATTAAGATAGAGCTACGATGCTGTGATAAAAAAATAGCCGAAAAAACATAAACCGTTTGTTGGCTGATCAAGACGAAAATGGCGGATATAGATAAACTCCCTTAAGAAATATCCAAAATTGATGACGATTCAAATTAAAATCTAATCATAAACTCTATACAATCAATGAAGCTTTTAACTTTTCTTCTCTCAAAAACAGGTGGTATACCTATATACCACTGACGTGTTACGAATTATTTTTAATTTCATATTCAAATCCACTCCGGTAAATAACCTCAAGTGTGAATGGTAGGAGTTTGAGTATCAGAGAACATTTACTAAACTAACAGGTGCAGAAAGTATATTTTTAGTAGTATGAAGCTTCTTAATGAATATCTGTATGTAAATGTGCCGGGTAAATGCATACGAAGATACAATCGCTGAGGCAACGCATAAAACCTGGACGTTATATATTAGAAAATGACCACAACGGAAATGAACTTGTTTTTTATTCCTAACATATATGTGTGAGTCAACATTGATATGCATAGCTATTCGATCTTGAGCGATAAACATGGAATTACTGGTTCTTATCAAAATACGACGAATAAGTTACATTTTGATGGTGTTTGTTGAAGATAGCATTCACGTACTGATTATGGATTGTTTCGAAGGTCCATTACTGCTCTCCCCTTTTTCCCCGAAAGAAATAATTCAGTCCGTAGAAAGCTAGGTTATCAAATGCCTTTAGGTTAGAAGGATCCGATGTTGTTATGTGATAATAAAGTCTGGGAGAACAGAATCTGCTCCTTAACTAATTAATAGACAGAACCTTGGGAATTCTACTACGATTGAAGCACCTCTGGCTGGACGAAGCTTAGCATATTCAGTCCACGTTCAATTATTACAGATGATAACAGGATTTATCATCACACGATCGTCTTGAATAAGTTTCGATATTCATTTCATGCGATGTGTTGATCGAATGAAAATCTCCATCAATCACCCCGGAATAAAAACAAACAAGATCTTGCTCTTTGATGATGTAATCGTACTGGTGCGCGTTAGTTCACCCGTCACAAAATTAAAAACAAACAGAAATAGACAAGAACAAAACGTGTACATGTTCGGGGGAAATGGGAGAGCAGTTCAATTTCCTATTAATGATTCCCCGGACGGTTGGCCGGTTGTGAATACGCATTTCGATGTAAACTAACCATCAAGGTCGTCAGTAGTTCAAAACAACACGATTCGTTACGTACCCGATGATGATTGCACGTACTTTCTGGCCGTACTCATATATATCTCATTGAAAATTAGTACGAATGGAAGCAGAAAAGTACAGGGGTTATTCTTTTACACGTTCCTTTCCCAAACGAGTGACCTTTATACCCCACGATATACACGCGGCTTCCCGTGTCTATCAATTTACTAAATTTCAAACCCAGGGAAATCTCTGTTGCGTGACCTCATCTCTCAATTCGCTTCGAAATAGAAATGATTGCGATCCCCAGAGGAATCATAATGCATCAATTATTGATAAAGCCAGTTTAATATGGAGTGATATCGCGTGTAGTTTCGGTTACCTCTCCTTACGGGTTTAGTATATAAGGATGTTTAATGCATGTGATATGTTACACATGAGAGTTTTATAATGCGCAGAACAGTAACTTTACTATTTTACATACTGATAGGCCGCTACTCTTGTTTCTTCGACAATTCAACTCAGCTAATGAGTGATTGCGTGTCACTTATCCCTGTTTTCCCATTATGAAAGTATAGATAAGGCGACAGACGAATATAGAGTTGATACAATAGAAACAACATATCGCATCGCAAACGTGCCCACAATCTGCGTGTCCTCGGAGCATGCTGATGGTAATGTTTCGTCTCATGGAAATATACGGTTGTTTTTTTTACTGATCTATTATTATGACGCTGATCAATCTCTCACTCCGCATCTGGCAATAACGTGTTGCTGTAATGGAACTACTTTTCCTGGGCAAAGCTAGCTATTATTATTGACCGATGACCGATTACCCGTTAATCGCTTCCGGTAATGGGTCCTGCAATCGATTTATAGACTACAAAAAACCGCATTGAAGTTATTACGACTTATCATACACACCCATCCGAAACGAAAAAGATACCTCAAGGAACACTTAATGCCGAATAAACGTGTTGAGGATTTTGAGCACAATAAAGATGCTTTATTGGCAAAATAACGATATTTTCTCATGAATAAATTATCGAGGTGATTGTTCGTACTACAAGCAAAAGCGTTAGAAATAGGAAGACCTTTCAGATGGGGGTTGTTGTTGGTATATAAGCCTCGTCTTTGGTTTCGTCAACAGGAAACTGTGCAAGTAAATTATGTCTTGGTGTATACCCTGTTTTTACATGTTCATAATTACCGAACTAAACGAAATTGATACCACAGTAATGCAATCATGTACATAGCGTAAATATACACATTCTAGATTATTTGGGATCTACCATGCTAAGCATTATAAATATTTCACATAGCAAAAAAAGCTTTAAGGCAAATTAATGAAGAAAACTGCAAACATACTAAGTGGGGGAGATAATAAGACTAGCAGCTATAGGATGCAACGAAGGAAATGTTTCTGCTATGCATAAAATGGTACACTAGATGTGTATATAGTACTGTACGGTAAGTAGGTAGCATGCTATCTGTTTAAAGCTTGCTAAGAAAACACATCGTCCTACCTTTTCTTTACGAATTTTAAGTCTTTCATCGGAACGTATTAAGCCTCCGGTACCCAATTTAGTCTGGACAGCATTTGGTCTATGTCTTCGGACGCGGTTTTGTGCATTCGTATTTTCCACAATAACTTCCCGAAGATTGTCGATTGCGTCTATCAACCGTTCTGTTGGATCGAGATTCACTTTCACCTCGGGACAAATGTTGAGCTGTGCACTATCCCGATTTTGGCTATTGGACTCACGGGTAGATTCCGCGTCGAAAAAGTTATCGTACGGCAAATCCACAGATCCGCAGTCCTCTTCCTCATCGTGTCCAGCATAGTTGGGAGGATTCGTGGCATCGTGTAAAACAGCATTCATGAACTCGCCAGTCAGCTGGAATCGACTGAGCAACATTTATATCCAGGAACAGACTACATTTGAAACAGAATTCTCCGTAAGTATTGCGGTCGAGTTTCGCGTATTGCTCCCCTCGGGATTGCCGAAATGTTCCGACAAACGACGAAACCTAGTCACGTGACGAACAAACCGCCAGTTATTAGAGGTTTTAAGTTCCTGTCTGAATTCGTTGGGCTGTTGGCCTCAGTAGCCAGGTGAGTTGTTATCAATGCACCAAGTAATTTGCTGTAATAAAATTACGTTAGATGAATCGACCATAGCAACCTAGCCAACTGTTTGCTCTGGCAGTTGAGTGAAATCTCCAGCTCGAATACGAACGAATCAAGCAGCGAAACGTTCCATGCAACATCAGCTAAAATTTTTGTATCGGCGCTAGTTTCGCTCGATGGCTGTGGCTGGCTGGCTGGCTGGTGGTACGGAGAACGCAGAGCAGCGATCACTGCAAATGTTGGAAATACCAAATAGCTACCTGACTCAGACTGACATTTGTATACTTCGCGTAGTAGAACTGCGTATCTTTGATCGATTCGATTGCTTCTCAACGCCTCATCACCTTTAGTAATAGTAAGAAAAATATGTATGAAAAAATATATTTGTGTTGGTTGAAAGCAGTTGTGCCATCTGGCTTTCGAGATAGCTATGCACACTAATTTCTTAATAAAAATCGTTGACCATGACCTTGAAGCACGTGTTTAGGCACCCAAATACCTTCAAGAATTAGTTTGCCAGCTAATTAAAAGCCATTTAAGTCCTCAAGTATGTTATGAGTGATGAAATATTCGTCTCATTTGCCAATAAATTCGATCGGTAACTGAAGTGAAAATATAATGATGTAAGTATAAGTTACGTGAAGATAGCGTGCAACTGAGTTCATATCGTAAAGTGCAATTTTTATTTGATCGACAAAGCATTCGGTATTCAACACCCAGAGGGGTTTATGTCATTCCACGAGCTTACCGAACGGCACGGGTCTTCGCCATAAGACGGTTTTTTTTCGTCTAGAACACCTTTATACAGAAAATAGCTACGGATTTAGAAGCTCTATACGTTATGGTGCTAGATCCATCATCGATGACAATTTTGCCTGTAAGCCTATCTCAAATGTAATGAATAATATTTGACAAGTTGTTTTGCTTGGATCCCCTTATCAAGATAAATGTGTAACCATAATTTCAACTTTACTCGTGTGAATAAATAGCCTCACTAACTCACAAAAAGCCGTGGCACTGAAAATAAATTATTTAGCCGCGGTTTTTTTTCCCAGTATTTTGTCACACGCCAATTTACGGTTGAGTTACGTGATACAATCTTATGTATGGATTTATCGGACAAATCAAGAAGTGATCAATACTTAATTATGCGGATTAACGTTCTACAAAGCCAGCTCAATATATATTAATCATAACTTGACGTCAGTAGGTATAAATATATTATATGTATGTATATGCGCACATGCAGTTATGTTGTTGTCTATACACAGCCCATGTGATGAATGCATCGTCTTTTTATCTTCCACGTAATGAGCCACATTTAATAATAGAACGTATGTATATATATAGATGAACTACCGTGGGGGGACTTTCTAAATAATGTGTCCTGTTTTAGAATATTTCTAAGAATATAAATAGAAACAAAAATCTCAATCATGAATGAATTAAACACGACAGTTCGATTATCGCCGACCCATCCCCCGAAGGCTTAAATAGCCTTGTTATATGTAATGCCTAATTCGAGATGAAGCGGTTATTTTCGTCAATATATGAAACGGATAGAACCCGAATATTGACGCAGCCCGTGAGACCAATAAAGGTGCAACTGCTCGAAGAATTCACATTGATTGAGAAGGCTAGACCACAAACAAGCTAAATTTACTGATATATGAATAATTCAGAAGTCGTGGACTCGATATACAGGTCCTGCAAATTTGACACAAAAGCATGATCCACGACGTACATTATATTCATTAGGATGATAATCCCGTCCTCTGATTACACACATTCAATATGTACATCATCGTTTTGAACGGCTATTTTCATCAGTACACAGTTTTCATTTCATTATCTGCATGAAAACCTATAATACAATTTCATTACGAAATTACTTACGTATTCATGATATTAGTTTTCTCGGCCTGACATTAAACTAGATACTAATATTCACCCATTAAATTATTAATTAATTCATCTTCATTATCTATTTTATACTTCGAATTGGTATTCGACAAATTTTATGCCGATTCCCTAGGTATATCTATGTAGTAGGTATCAAAATCGAGATTTTCGACTTGAGAATCAAGACCTGATGATGAACTCAATGGAATTCTAAGGCATTTTTAAGAGATGAAACAACGCATACATAACGCATATATTGGGTACGTTGGAAAGTGATTAGACTAAGAAGCCTTCATTTGATACGAAGTTGTCATTTCCATTCATAAACCGTCTATTAGTTGATTAAAGAACAAGACAAATTTAGACATGAATACCTGCTGTTGCGGGTTTCTCTTATACGTCGATCTCTCATCACGTTTTTTCACGCGTGGAAATACGATAGCGAAACGTGACGGTTTCGTGGCAGAAAGTGAAACCAGTCTTTTCTAGGTTTTCAAATTAGCGTCAGAGACGAGAGTTAAATTTGTCGTCTCTCTACGTACAATGAACCGAAACACCTAATCAAATTCAGATCGTGGAGAATTGAATTTTTACGTCCTTCCTGTTCAACTATTATCAAGATTCTTGTAGCACCTGTGCCAACTTATACGTCGTGGAATTATTTCCCATCGACTGTGGTCGATATTGTCATTGGATAAAAGCTCCTAACTGCTTTAGAATTGATCAAGTTATTTATTAAAAGGTATAATGCTTGAAATACGATACATATGAATGTCAAGTGTCCAGGTAGTGCAGCAGGGATATTGATAGGAAGGCTGCAGCGAGGGGCAGAACTTATCTTACAGTCGTTGTTCCTGTCTCTCCATCTATTCGAAATATCTTTCATTTCGGTACGTCTCTCCAATGTCTAAACCTTCAACGAAATAGCGATCATTTGCTTGAAAAATCAATTCACAAAATTCATTTGGTCATTTCACTTTTACGGGCCCTAATAATGTTTATGGCACTTATTCCTTATATTGGTGGCAAAGAAATGTTTTACGATTACACAGTTATCAAGTATAGAAAACAATTTGGCTTGTTTCATGTTAACTTCAAGTTTCGTAATATATCTTCCATGATCTTCAGCATTTTTTTCGTTTTGGGGGAGTTGAAACGGTTGTATTTTTAATACAACGAGTGGATTAGGCAAAACCGCGGTTCTCGGCGCAACGTTACGTTTAGTTTACTTGGTAGCATTTAACAGAGGATCGTTTGTCATGTAACGTAACGTGAGAATGCAAGGAAAGCTGCGTTGAAACGCTAACGCTGCTACTAGCACTGAAATAGCCGATCTCGCTGCATTTCATGCTGGATTGACTGTAAGTTGTTAATACGCGTATGGATCCGTCAGCTGTGGAGGAGATGGTATCCCTCGGCGTACAGTGAATATATTAAAATAATGCATGTGTTCAGCAAGTAGCGCCAGAAAGCAGAACGCCGGCAACGATTGGTTGCTACCAAGCGTTGGTTCCGCATAAAATTAGCCATATATGATGGTTGCCTATGTGTAACTGTCTGTCGAAAGATTCGTATAATGATGCCATAATTTGGCCATATTTTGGCCCGGTTTGGAGGAAGTGCCGTTTGGAAAACCTTGAAATTACACACGGATTGTTTATTGGAAGGATTTGTGTTGTGTGGTAGCGGTACGTCATGCGAAATGTGCTCGACAGTTCTGCTTTCCTGCGGACAACATTGATACAACTCGCAACTCAGACGCTCGATTCCCTCGATGGGATCGTGATATGGACCAACATGACCCTCGATCAACAAACGGATTATCGCTATTGCGAACTGGTTAATTTCAGAGTAGGAGTAAAAAAGGATTACTTGTTTGGTAGGAAAATCGTTCAGTGGTAGTGGATTGTAAACTGGAATATATTCATCATGGAGCCGTATGATTTAAGTTTGATGTTAAGTGTATTGGTTGCGCTGAGTGCACAGCTTCTGGCGGCTGTAGATGAAGGTCTCACGACAGGACACTTGGCCAGAAGTATTCGTTACTCTGTTGATTCGGGGAGGTCAATCCAACCTCTGACATCTTTGAGTAGGAGAGACCTGCCGAAAAATGAGCTTCCGTCTCGTGAAGATATACAAAATCTTATCAAAAAGGATGCGGTTTTCGCAGCTCTGGAACTGATTGAAGAGACGAAAGATTTAAACAATGAGAAGAATTGTACTCGCACAAGTTTAAATCATTTCATTAATGATCATCATTATAAATTCCCTAGTAGTTCGCAAGTCAAGCAATTCACCCGTCAAATGGAAAATGCTGTAAAAACTGCCAATCTGTTAGGTAGTGTATTTCAATCCGTGAAATCTGTAAAAAGTAATAATAACGTATATAATAATGGATTTTATTATTCTATCGTGCGCAGTAACTGTGAAAGTGATAGTACACTTTTTGGGTGTAGCATAGCATTTGCCCTTCATAAATACAATGGCATGAAGTCATTTTGCCCGTACGCCTACAGAGACAAGGGTTCTGGGCAAATCATTGTCAAAGACCTATCTAGGAATCTATACTACGCCCACAATAGAACCACAGGATGTGACTGGTTCACCAAGCAGCGAGAAAAAGATTTCTCATACTTGTACAAAAAACATAACGTATCATTCCCGGTTCTGGAAGATGATGCTAGGAAAAGAATAAATAACGTGTCATTGATCATGGCAAGCAAGGATGAGGGTTATTGGTCACTACCCTACTTCGACTGTCGCCATGGAAGCACGTGGCTGATAACGTATTCTGTACCATTCTTTGGGACGAACAAGGAATTCATGTAAGCAATATTTATTTTCTGATTTGCATATCACTTTTTTATGGTATATATCGTATTTATACACTACGGTAATAGTCAGGAGCAGTAACTTTATAGAAGTCTCGAAAGCAGCTGTCGCAACTAATATAACACATTTCTATGATAACATCGAATGTCGTTATTAAATTGACATTTCAATCGAGAATCGATTTCAGCACAGCCCTTAAATATTATGAAAAAAACTTTGACCTAGCTAATTGAATTTCAATGCGTTTTCACGACATCGAATTTCAATATGTGCAAATAACATTTGGAGTGCAGCATTTCTGCTGAATTAATTCGGTTATGTCCGATTAAGAGTTCATAGAAAGTGGAAGGCAAAGCTTTGCCAAATGTATATTTACAGCATTCGTGGACATTATATCAACGTGGCCCATCCATTAACAGTCCTAATGCCTGTTGGCTAATAGACTCGATCAGGGTCGAACCATTGACTAACATCATACATAATCAAGACATGGCCGATATCAAGTACTTTAATCCGAGATATGCCTTCCTAGTGTTATTTTCCTGTTTTCTCCAAAAGCTACTTTGTCTGTAAGGTTAATTCTACTACTCGATCTAACCAGCTCCTGGACTACTCCTCGTGGTCGTACTATTTCCTTGCCTTCAGATTCTTTCATTACGATGTTTATTTTGTTTGGTAGTTTCTGTTTGCGAGTTTCTATCTTAAACAGTGTGAAAATGAACAGAAACAGTGTGAAAATGTGTACTGTGTAAATTGTAAGTGCGGTCGTTCGCTTTCAGGTGTTTTATGAATATCAATACGTGCATGTAGTTGTGGATAGTATGAAATGAAATGACTGTACCTTGTTTTGCTGTACAGATGGTTCTTTGTATATATTCATATATGATTTGTGTTGTAAGCTGAGAGAGCGATTATGTGAGTGTGTGTGTGTGTGTGTGTGAATGTTATCCACTGTTTGCAGATGAGCAAGAAGTCGTAGAAGAACTGAATGAACGAAACGAAATGAATTCGACGGGTTGTTCCTCGGGTATATCACGGATGTTATGCATTCTGATATCGATTCTGATCGAGCCAAGAATAAATCAATTTAACCATAACTGTTACAAATATAATGAGAAGGGCGTTCTCCCTAGTTGTCAGAATTGGAACCTCACATCGATAGCCAATTATACAAACACGAACGGATCAAGTTTCGAAGATTGCGCTTGAACTATTAGAAGATATGGTAAACCTGAAAAAACAAAAATAAACAGGCGGGGCAGACAACCAGCCAGACTGGTGGAAAACAGGAATGTGGATGGATGATAACTCGCTGCCAGCTACAATCACATCACCCGTGTGACGCTGTGTTGCTTATAGGGATACCTCAGTTGAACCCAACATTTTCATACGTGTCGTAACTTAATGTTATATATCATCATAATTATCATCAGTACGAAACAGCAACAGATTATAATCGTCATCTTGTACAACTGGCACGTGCATCACGTGGCATAATTTATGAAATTATACTTATACTGAACTCTTGCTCGTAGATAAGTGAATTCGCACTAATCTCGACGCAGAGCGGCATTAACATTAATTGCAATTGTGTCCTTTTTGTTATGAATAAGAGATCTTTCGTTTTTCGAAGGAATAATCTGCCAAATCCGATTCGTGGCATAGAATAAGATAGTGCACGCCTACGTCACTATTATCTTATAAAAGAATAATCTGACCAAATCAGATCGTCATTGAATTACGTGAATCACCGTGATGCATTTGATCCAGCGTCCCAAGACATCTCGCGCAGTATCTGACCAAGAGTGCAATTCCATACATGAGATATTAAGGTAATCAACCAAATTCTCGTGGACAGACCTACGGACACATACTATAATTTGTTCGCAAGGTGAACCACTGGTTGATGCGGTGGCAATCCATAATTAGGAAACACGGCCGCTTGTCCCGACGATGCATCAGCTGCCTTCGCTCGATGTTCCGTATGCAAATTAATATTTGCTCCTGTATGAACGTGACTGTCTACGAACAGAGGCAGAGTTTAAGGGAATTATACCGTCCGATCGCTTGAAGCGTACGCCGTAAATCATAGCGATGCGTCAGTTCGACGAGATGCCGTTACATAGACGGTCTTGTATCAGTGTCCACTAATTGACTATGCCTCATTACCTCTTTCAGCAACTCGTCGTCCTCGCTGAAGAATCCTATCGCTTACTTAATTTCCGTGAACACATTTGCCGTGTTATATAGCAGCTTTTATTGACGTATTATTTTCCAATAATCCAAATCTGATCGACGCGAAAATATTTGAACTACAAAAAGGCAATTTGTCATCATAGACAACCTTGCTTGCCACAGGATAAATTGCTTTGCCAAATTTCTAACATACTCGTCATACCCGTTTGTGTAATGGCTATTTTAAGCTGAATTATTATATATTTGGATACCGGAAGTAATTGGTCAGTCCTTTTTGGCGTGAATCGTGACTTGATCATGTAACGTGACCGCAGTTTTCTTTCTTTCAGTGCAAAACTTCACTTTATGTCCGAATGTTTGAAGGGTATTCGCTGATTCTTTCAAGGTCGTCGTAAAACAGTGGTTATGGGTATTAAATTGAATGTAGCCTGTATACGCCTAATAGGAACGACTAGCACTATCTGAAGTTAATAGCGTTCAAATTCGATTAATTGTGCTAAACATGATTCAACTTTGGAAATTGAAAAATATTACTGAACAATAAGAACAGCTGTTTCACCGCTCGTTATGCATCGTCTAACCCTAGTTTCAGGCAGAAATCTATTTGCTTTGACAACGACGTAAAAGGCATATGTTGCGCGACACATGTGCGTATATTATCAGCACGTCTCAAAAATACAAAGAATCAGTTGAAATAACTTAAAAAATCTGATTGACTTTTCTTCTCAGCATAGAGAATGATTATTATCATTTCACGGCTGGAATTATTATCAGTTGTGCTAAGCGACCTCTCTGGATGGTTCGGTGTTATCTGCCACCACAATCATCTACGGTTTTAGTACGATGACGTTGTAAGCGTAATCTCTTACTTATTGTCACTTTCACAAATCTTAAGTACAAGGCACGTGCAACTGTACTTAAATATTGACGGACAAACCGTAGATTTTATTAATAGATTTTAGACGATTATTGTCGTAGGGATATGATATGACGGCAGCGCTTCTTATATAAGAAACGTCTTATGCGCATTAGCTGAATCAGTAGTAGCGGTAACTATATATAGTTTGTTCTTCGTTAAAGCATGTGGTCATTACACAACGACTTATTCTCAAACATGCCGCATGAAATCAATTTCCAAAATCAGAGACCTCTCTCAATTAACTACTATGGACCGTTCATAAAGGACGTAGGCAAAATATGCTGATTCTCCCCATCCACCACCACATGGGGGCGTTCGCACAAATTTTCTATGCATGATGAACACGAAAGTTATAAGTTGGTTTCGGTATTTCCTACAAAACTCTACAATTTTGTAATTTTCGCTAGACACTTTGATGTATATGTATTTATGTGTAGAAGGCCAAATTGCTGTTAGAACGAAAATCTGTTTAAATCTGTCTACAAACTCGTTAACTGTTGTTACTTCTAAAACCACACCGCGTTAGGCACTGATTAATAATGATATAATAATAATGCCTCGGTGGCATCAAATGCAATTCGTGATATTGAAAATGTGGTAATTTCAACGGTTCAGTTGGTGAAAACTACTGAAATATTTATCGTTGCCATTCATTTACGTCTCCCTTGGTACAAATCCATTTTTGCCATGTTTGCGCGGATTAATTATCGATTATTGGTTATCGGTTGATTGACAATAAATCGCCTATTAGTTACTGATTGACATCAATTCGTCAAGTTGATTCATAATGAAAAATTGCTACATTAAACAGAGTCGGTGTAATTACTGAAATAGTCAGAATCATCGTTCCCACTGGATATTGCAGTCAATGACGAGAGACCGTTGCTTTTCCATTCATTAGCGAAGTTATGGATTTGATTATTCGAATATTAAACGTATGTATAGACGAGATTTCATCATTATTTTTTTCTAATTACTCAGCCCCGTACGCAGCCTCTCTGTTGGGGAACATACGTGTTTAAGTTTAGGGGGAACTCATTTGCTTTCGTCGGGGAATTGGACGTCCTCCCTCCTTTCAAAATTTTGAAAATGTGAAGCGTTTTTAGATCGGTGGAAAAACAAACGAGAATCAAACGCCGTGCAGGAAAATCAGTGATGGGAAAACAGTTTCTAGAAATTTTCTTTGACACAAAGTAACGGAACTCAGGATTTCGTGGGGGTTCGTTCGCACCCAACGCGACTCGTAGGTCATCCTCTATTCATACCGTCAAAATGGTTGACTAATTCGTTGGTCATTCGTAATCCTATGATATCAAAGAAAAGAAAAGAAAGAAAAATGATTTTTTCGGCACTTATTTGATGAACGCTCATTTTCGGATGAGAATATTCGTAACGGATAAGTGCAGTTTTGTACATTTGAAGATGTTTCGTTTATCTCGTTACCGTGGTAGTATAGCCCATCGTTATGGCATCTTTCGCGATCTTGATGGTTGTATCACTTTCCTATACATCCGTGCAGACGATGTCTGCAGTACTCCTCCACCGAGATTATAGGTTTTCGTTTCCATGGCAACTATTAAGCTTGGGTAGAAATGGGTCGAAAAAATTCAGGTTGTGGCGCATGTTTGCACGGCCATACAAGGAATATTCAAACCAAGGTCAATTTAGAAGCAAGATCAACTTGAAAATAGAATCCCGCGGTAAATCTTGTTTTTCTCTTTCGATCAGAATGATGGTTCAATTCGATATCGACATTTTTCTTAGGTTTTCATTGTACCCCTAGAATTAAAATTAAGAATTTATTTCCAGTTAGTTTCGTGCTGACTTCGCTCGAATATCGACAACGCATTGCTAATTCTGACGTATTGATGAATGTACACTGTCATCATTTATACCTTCGGGTGAAACTTATGATTTTATCACTTTAGTAGAATAGTTTGCGGTTAATTTTGCCTTAGAGATTTTCTGCTAATATAATGAAGTGCCAAAGAGCATAAAATCATCGCGTGGATTATAAGTGCATGGTAGTACGTCGCGTATATACTGATTCCATATGCATGAGTCCTTTTGCTACGTGCTCGTATTACGAGTCATATACGATGACAGCCAGTGATATTTTTACAACGACAATTTCAGTTAAACAGATGTCCAAATACTCCTTCTCCCGCCTCAAATAGTAAAGCTACAATGCCACATGGCAAATTCGAATTCTGTCAGGTATTTTCGTCATAGTCCTAACTTGCGCACACGAAGATTCAAGATTGTTCCACAGACGAACTATGTTTCTATTATTACATCTATACAATTATATTTTATATCTACACAATATCAATATCTTCTCTGAAATTAATAACAGTTTTTGTTTGATATAAGTAGAAGGCTAATAATATATAGTAAAATTCATTCATTTTTCATGCTTGTACACCCGGCAACGTGACACTTCACTTTCCTCAGCGATAACTTCGAAATAATCGACTTTAACATCTGCAAATGCGTTATATTGAAGAGTCAATCCATACAGACTTATATTTGCATTGCAGCAAATTCAGAATACTACAAGTTTTCCCATGTACAAGAACACTTATACAACGCAGTGTTTCGTCACCTGAAACAGCATTTTGCGTCAATAATTGATGTACTGATGTAGTATGATATTGGAATATCTAGAGGCAGTAGTTGGAAATGTACGCTTAAGAATGTACATAACATCTACAAATTTCATTACATTTAACCGTATATCAAAATCATTATTTTATACATGATCACGTACGGTACGTCGTCAAAGGTCTGACAACTGTTCCCGCATGTACGTCACCGTTCAGATTCAGCCTCATGTTCCGACATCGATTCCACGTTCATCATAATCAGTTCTCTACCATATACCACATACGAATTAGATGGTAATAATGCGGCAACCAGTAGTGAGCAAGAGTGACAACATCAATTTGTATCTCTCATTGTATTTATCAGCATATCCTTCACGTTAATCATAGAATTGCAATTAACTTTAGAACGTGTCAAATATATTGTTTATTGCGGAAGGGTTTTCGGCTTATTGACACCGTTTGAATGGGCATGGTACGGTATATGTGAACCTAAAGACGATGCGTATTACAGAATCGATAGGAACTGAGTCATTAACAGATGAAGAATACGATATGGAATAACATCAGTATCAGCAATATTACAAATGAAGTTCTTGTATTTCACATTTAATGTTCACCAGCCATTCGTCTTTAAACCTACGCTAATTGACAGTGCGCTAGCTAGTGACAAACCCGAGTGTAGTTTTCTTCACTAATGCAACTTATCCAGAATATATCTTCATTCTTCTTACTGGCGATATTTCGTCGCGATTGAACTCCACCCAGGTTATCAGTTCCGTCGTAAATTTGTCTAGTCGGAGAAAGATGCGAGACGAAACAATCTGTATATTTTTCTTACCATCGTGTCTCTTTCTGCTGTTCGCATGCGCAAAATAAGCGCCATCGCCATCTTATTGTTCCTGGGAACTGGCGCTATCGTTACCATGCCAACATGAGCATCGATCTTACTGCAAGGAATTAATTAGGCTTAAGCAGTGCATTTAGTTGCGTATTTGATTGCCGTGAATCGCCGTTGTCGGCTGGTATACTTGATGGTTATACATGGTGCTATAATCTTCACCCCCGTCTATATGATCGCCGTATTTACGATTATTGGTTAATATAACTGAAAGTTCGCGCATCGACAAAAAAACATCGTACGTCGGCATCGCTAAAGAAAACACTAGTCCCTTATCTTACGTCTTTTCCACACACAAAAGAGAAACTCATCGCGAGTCCGTATCGGCGTACGCTTTGTTATTGTTGCAACTCCACTGGTATTTTTCCCAGTTCGAAGCGAATCCTAGTGGGTTACCTAATTTTTCAAACGCTGGGTTCAATACCCGGGATAGTGCTACTCGACGTGGTTTTTAGATTTTGATATCGGAATAAAACTTTAATGCAAATGCACCGCGGAACTAGGAGCCACGAAATGCGCGTCCAGGCTGAGAGCAAAATGTAAAACATGATCCAGTCTCATCTTCACCTTCAGTTTATTATTGTACGCCACATAATGTATTAATCTTTAGATGTAAAATCGTTGCAAAACCAGGAGAAATTCAGCATCAAATACTTCTTAAGATGAATTAATACGCAACATATAAATGTATGTTTAGGTTATTTAGACTTCGAAAATAGGACCAATAACTTCTTACAGGCAGACAAAAGCCACCTCTAAATCCTGGGTTGATTAGTCAGAGAAGAAATGCGACAAATATAGCATCAAGTCGTCTATTTATTACCAAGATTCCGGTTTCTTCCTATTTAGACAGGGATTGCTGACGTCAGCAAACCCACGCATTTGGCTAAACGTCAACGTTGATCAAAGCACTAAAATAACCAATTGATAAAAAGCCATGTTCACCAGCCGCTGAAAGGATCCTGCCTCATGTGCAAGTCTTTCGATCGATGTCATTAGATGCAATAGAAATAACCTTACTTTTTAGTAAAGTTGATTTCAGTATTTGCAATCAAAACCAAATTTTTACAAAATCCCCATTGTCCCAATGCCTTGGGCTTAACTCAAAATGATTATGGTAGTGTTACTTTGTAAGTTAGATCGATTAGAGGTATTTTGATCGAAATGGGCTTATCAGATATATATTGCCATATTAATTCAAGCTGTGGAACCGGCGGTGAGTTCCATGCATACGTTCTCATGGGAATATGGAAATATTTTGGTTAGTTGGTTATGACCACTATCTAGGGTTATTTATGAGTTAGGAAAGCCATCTTGTCTTTGATGTCTGATAAAGCATCAGGAAGTTGCATCTTGTTCGTTGTTAACGCGTTACGGCAATGCTGTAATGTTAGTAAGAATCTCGTCAGCTAAACTAACGATCAATATATATCGCGTCAGCTATAGCAACCATTCTTCAAGTACAAACCAAATACAGGAAATCGGTTTCATTCCCGCGATAAATGCTTCTGTGGTCCTGAAATGGCATTCTCTACTGAGCGACGCCAATTTCAGTGTTATACTAACGGTTCCGAATCATATGTCGAATATACGGTTGCCGAGAAACGATCGTCACTTAGCCAATCATTTTCACCAAATGCTTATCACATGATACCTTATCGCACTATTTTTGTCAAGTTTGACAAGTTGTTTTTTGCAATTTCTGATAATCGAAAGTGTTCTGGTTTACTTCATGGATATATAAGAAATTTCTCGACAAAATTCGTCGTTGCATTGAACAATGTATAACGGTACAACCAATTTTATGTCACAATTTTATAAACCATAAACTAGGGAATACGTTTCTTGTTTCAAACGATATAGCTATCATATCAAAATGGATTTACTGAAGTATTAATTCCTGCTTGCACGCCATATTGTATCATTTGTGAGTAGCTGTTAATTCCGAGACTGTCGTCAAAATCGCAAATTAATTCTGGTAACTTCGTACGAAGCATGCAATGTGATTTGAAAACCCACACATGCATGAAATGGTGTTTTCTAAATTAAATCATTTCACAAGATGATAATCAATGGCACCTCGCGTTGCCGTTCGGAATATTCAAAAATCCGTGAAGTTTTGGGGGATTGTCGCGTCGATTCAACGCTTAAAGACTAATATGACCGTGACGGACAGACACTAATTTAATTTTCTCAACGGATTTTCAATAAGTTTACATTTCAATCGGCTAGGATTAAATCAAAACCATCCTCATTTTTCAGACGGGAGGTTAAATAACTATTTTGCGCGTAATTGATTGATCGTATAGCTAATTACGATGTCTAATTATCATGTCTGGGTGGCGGAGAAAATCGAATTATCATTCAAGTTCGATGTAGTGCATTAATTACAAAACGATGTTGAGCACTGCAGAGTCATAAACAATCGTTCCTGGAATGAATCTGTAAACACAGAATCTCGTCACGGAAACTATGAAACCGGTTTAATCGGGTGTAGATACTGTGCACTGACTTCCGCCGCATCACGAGCGAAAATTGCGTACGCAAAATAGCGCTGCGCGTTTTGCGCGGAATCGAGTCCACACACCGCACAGCTGGCAAAAATGCACAGAAGAAGCTGCGGCAAGTGTGTATGCACATCATAACATGTAAAATAATTCTAAAACAAATTTTGACTCAACCGAAACAGGGTGGTTTCCGAGGGTTCGAACCAACCCTTGTTTCAGCTCGTGCCCTTCCGAAAATCTCACGAAACAAACGGGTTCAATGCTGCCATTTTTAGAGAACCCACCGACTTAGATCCTAGATTTGCCCCTGGAAAATTGCAGCATTCACTATATACATTTTGTAAACTTCCCATTATTCACCCCAGCCGACATGACGTCATGAGTAACTGGTCATATCGTTATGCTTGGTCGTAAGTCAGCTTGGGGTTTGGCCAAGCGGTTAGGGTCTTTTTTCCTTTAATCTTTTTTCCTTTGATTTTATTTTTCTCAGTTATTAAAGAGGTTACTTCGAAGAATGAAGTAATCATTTGATAAACTGAATTGGATTCATGTATTTGGCCTAGGTTACACCGATAACAAAAACCTTTTTGAATAAAAGCATTCAACATTCACTTTATTTGGAAGGTCCCCGATCAATGGCGAAAAAGACGCGTCGATTGAAAGCATACTTATACAACTACAAAAAATATAATAATTACTGAAAACCATGTATGTTTATCAGGGGATGAAAATTCAAATCAGAATCACATGCCTCTTCTCATCACGTAGGCAATCGGCTGTGGTAATCCAATTTACGATTCAGTAATTTGATCAACAGCGCCGGGTCCAAAAAGATCCGTTGCTTTCCAATCATTGAGTCTATATAACACCGCTAAAAAGAACCAATACCGAATAAGAAATGTAAAAGACTTGAATGGAGAGCTGTAGTTTTTTAATATCTCATCCTCGACATTATTTATTATGTACTTACACATTGTATAGTAAATATAGCATATCATACGCAGGCGCGATGCACCTGTCAAGCTGAAATCTAGTAAAATAGTGCAGGAATCCACACTTTCATCCAACATGTATACATGATATCCCATATTGTCCTTATGCTACTGTTATATACATGCAAGATTTATATTTTACAACAGCAGTAGCAGGAAATATGTCACCAGAAAGAAAGGGTGAATGTGTAGTATGAATGCTTCTAGTTGATGGCAAGATCTGAAAATTGATTGCTATTTGCTAAACAATATTGTCGTTTTTAGAATTCTATCGATCGCGATCAATATCGACGACATGTTCTTGAACGGGATTTCATTTATCTCCGAGAAGCAGAAAATGTAGCGACATTAAGTGAATACAATTCATTTTCGATATTAGAATAATACTGTCTCGGTCGACCGCGTGTTTTAACTGATAATTCAATAAACTGAATTACTTTTATGATCAGCGACTGCTATTTCTACATCTAATCCGCCATCTTTCTAAACAGATATAAAAGAACGAAAACAACGATCCGATTCTTATATCTAAGGCGTTATGCAAACAGTAACGCAACGAGTACCGTAAATCGGGTAAACCAGACGGGTGTGGCTTGAGACAATATGGCTGACGAATAATTGGTGCGTTGTTGATTCGAAGAAGCTCATATCCAAAGATTCACAAGTGAAATTGGTTTTGTTGTCAAGATAAGGTATTGAAACAACCAATACCAATGAACGTATCGAGATATATGTGTATGATTTTTCGTTCAAATCGGGCTAGTATCAATTGCATCAATCACGCTCAGTTTTGTATCTTGTTTTAAGTTTCAAATACATACAAAGACTCGTATCTTGTATCACAGTAAATATTCAGATAATACTTCGTCGTTTGTAGCATATCGTAACACGTTCAGTAACGAGTATCGCGAACACGTTCATCTTGAGATGGAGCGAAACTTACCATCCAAGTTGCATGCAATATCAATCATCATAATTATGCAGATTCTCGGCGTTTTGTCAGCAGCTTTTAATGTTACACCAGATAACCTTCAGACGTATGTTCTGGAATTTACAATTGCATACCTGTATATCTGTATCGATACAACATGCCTGACTAACTCGATATATGTAAACTATGGGAAACGGAAGATGGTTATTCGAATAGTGAGGTACACTCGAACGAGTATGAAGTTGCAGAATAAAAAGCAGACAACCGTTGCCGTACCATTCATATTACTGGAAATGTGCGAAGCATATTTCAACGCAGCCGATATACTAAATTATTCACGAGCGTTACGAAATGTGTTGGACAATTGATGCGAAGCGCGCACCAAAGGTTAATTTGATTTAAGCCGCAAGCCGGGGACGAAACGGACAAAAGTGTTCTCACATACCGGTGCTGATGCAGCACTGTGAATTCAATGAAATAAAGCAATAATGTTTAGATATGGACATATCAAGCCTAGACTGCCTGTCAATAAATATCTACAGTTCCAGATCTCCACACATTTCACATTTTGGTCGACAAACCATCAAGAAGCAAAAGATACGCCGAGCTATCTCGCTCGATGGTCAGTTCGAATAAGACATGCCACAACAACGTTCGTAATATACGAGCTGTTATACTGTCACATCAACCGCCATAACCGACTTGATAGCGAGAGGAAATGAATTATCCTTGAATATTGTAGCAGGTTATGCGTTCAGGAATATTGGCCTGTCTTGCGCTACTCTCGTTTTATTAATAAGATAAGTGCATGCAAGTATAGAATCACTGGGGTCTGCAGGTTTAACCATACTTACCACGACAGCAAATAACTGTTTGCACAATGATACAAATACAGTTCCATTAGGCTCACGATGTTTGGCAACGTGATGCTCTTGGGAGTCCTGACAGATCTTAGGACAACTCTTCTTTTGAAGAATTATTAGTTTTAAGAATTCCATTGAGAGACGAAAACGACGATATAACTGTGTGCGCGTGTTCGCGTCTTTTCCTGGTTCTATACCCAATGTTTTTCGTTTGATTTCGCTTCTGTTTTTCATGCTCTGTTTTGTTTGGTCGTTACAGGGGCGTTGTCGGTGTGGATATAGACCTGAAAAAACTCGACATCAACCAATGCGCCAATGACGGTGGTCTGTTTGCTAACACACACCGCTGCCGCGAGGAAACAACTCAGGTAATATCATCTCCATACGAAATTATCCAAAACACGACATAATGAAACATTTACTGAGGCCGATTTTTGCTTTTTGAAGATGCTAATTGCAAATCTATTTTTTCAGTGTGTTCCAATTCCTGGCCAGGGCTTTCATCGAGGCTCATATCGTTGTGAATGTAAAAAGGGCTTCTACTTCCCTCCTGCAGCTCCCGTCAACAAATACTTCAACGGTTCACAAGTGGAAGCGGCATATATCTTGACAATTCTAACTAACAAAAAACACGACGAACTTGAATATAATACGGAATTTCAGTGTCTTCCATGTAATGGCTGTGAAAGTTGTACGGATGGTACCCCATGTTATGTACAATATGACGTTATGTTGCGAGGTATTCCGCTCGGAATTCAAAGCTTCTGTATGACCATCACGTTAGTTTTGGGAATAATCATCGTCCGTTTACGGAAAACTCGGGTAAGTAGTGCAGACAGAAGGCTTTGTAATGATGGGAGAGAAAACCTAACAAAAGATTGGTTCAATAGATCCTATAAACAATTTTCACTTGCGCCATATTTTTTTTTAAATTCAACTATCCAAGTAAACTCCAAAAACACATTCACTGAGAACCACAAGACATTTTTTTTGCTGATATTTAAGAATCTATTATCAAAATCATCATTTTGCTAGATTTCAGTTAAGTCGTTTTTCTCACGGCAACACCTTAATAGTATTATTGCATATATATCTTAATACAAAGCACGGTAATAATGAAATGGTTTTTGGGAAAACAAAACAAACAAAAAACATTATTAAAGTACAATATCGATTTCTAATGCTAATGATTATTGACTAAAGACAAATAACCTCTCATTTGAAAATGCAAAATGAACAACGCACTGAACAAGGTCGTCGGTTTTGCGTCCCTGGTAATTTCATAAATTGAATGAAAGAGAGAGTATAGGGGCTGCTTTTGAGCACGTTTTCTCATCAAAAGATACGTACAACCGAATTTATCAGCCATTAGCTCCGTGAAATAAGATGCATATTTACTTAATTGAAGATATGTAGCTGGGTGTATATTTGAAGAAGCCGAATGAGAAAGCGTTGTTATGTTAGACGGTACGGCTGAATATACGTCGAACATTCTTGATAGCGGTTTATCTATCGGCCACGTATTATATGAATCGCTTTCGTAAACCAGCGAACAGGAGCGGCATGTTGGCAGATATCTGTCGATATTACGACACCTATACTACATCTTAGATTCATTCTCGTCTGCTTGACGAACGACGGTGAAACGGTTGCCATGGGAAACCGTATCACTGAACTCCGAAACGCTTGAGGGTTTAGTTTCTGAGGTAGCGAGACTCACTCTCCAATGGATGCTGACAGAAAGGCGATGGATAATATATCTCTCTTCGATGCTGTTATACAAACTAGTTTTGATGTTGACCTAGATTATTAGGATCAAAATGACACTCGGATTCGTTTGACATCGAATATATCGTCTATATACTTCTTATATTCTGTGGTTGGCAATTAATCAGTACACGTCGTTGACAAGATAATACCACAATGACTTTCCATATTAGTTATACACCGTTAGTTAATATGCAAAGCGTGAAACGGTCAGCGACTCGTGGGATTGCGGTCGTCTCTAATAGCTATGATGATGAGCATTTTCGATGATCTATAACGTCGAGTCTACAATGAAAATTGCCAACCCTTAGAAAATAAATCTAATCGTTCAACAAGCCGTAAACGAACACCATAAATTTGGTTCATTTCATTTTATCCCAATAATTGATTCCTTAAATTTCTTTGATGGGTCTTCTATACTCCACTATATCAGTTTTGTTACTTCGTATCTCGAAATTATTTGCAAATCCACACATTCAAAGCTGATTTACGTATGAAATGATTCGAATATGAAGAAATATATAATTCTAAGAAACTTTTCTTTCACAATAGGTGATGAAGTCCAGTATGTGGATCCTACTAGAAATCATCCTTATTGGGGCATTACTGCTGTACTCAACGGTAAGTTAGATATAGTCCCCAAAATACAATCCGGATCTTTGAAATGAAAGGCTTTCATTGGAATCAGATTTATAGAATACGAACTTTTCGTTTAATCGCCTCTCGATTGCTCGGCTATTTCAAGAAACGAATTCTCCGTTTGGAAAAACGATACCGTGAATCTGTACTCAATGAAATTGGCTCGATCTTGCAGTCCGAGTGTCTTTCATTCAATGAGAATTAACTATTTTTTCAACAAGAAAGTATTTGTTTACATAAGATTGCGTTTCCCTCAGCACTATTTATTCAACCCAGTAGCGAAGTGTGAGAAGAAGCGCTGTCGGTAAAAATTCGAGAAAATAACGACTAACATGGAATGAAACAAATGCTCTCTAACCTAATAGAACAACGATCTGCATTATAGATTGTTATCTGAAACGGCAGAAAGATATCTGTAATTCGTCGTTTGCCTAACGATTCTTCTTAACGTCTTCTTCAGGTGGTTATCCAGTATTTTGAGCCAAATACCCAGACCTGCCTCCTAATACCCTGGTTCCGAGAATGTGGCTTTGCCGTGGTTTATGGTGCTCTTATTCTTAAAGTGTACAGGTAAAAATGCTTCGTATTTCAATCGATCTATGCATTAGACGCAACCTTATATTAACCCACCCCCGTTTTCCAGGAAGAGATTTTCACGATTCTCAGAGAGAGAATTAAGACGCTGTTGACGACAAGCAGTCTGTCTAAAGGGCATAAGCGTCGTATTGACTAAGTTCTGTATTTTCCCTCTATCATTGTTTCGTGTTGCATTCTTTGAAAATCTAAAAATACGGCTCTATTCTCGATGCAGCTTCTTATCGATAGAAAACAACATAACCGGATATTTTTAGAATTATTTTGCGAACTATTTCGACCTCATCTTAAAATGGAAATTACGTCGATGACGTGGATTATAAGTATTTTTGTTTCCCGATACCCAATGTCGAATTTCTTTAGTAAATAGGAAAATGTGCTATTCAAGTAAAATGAATTATCGTTAACATTATTGCAGAAATATTCGCACAAAAGGTTGTGTATTTTGTGTGTTCATACAATGACAATAATATAAAAAAAGTTTCTTCTGAATCTCTGTGGATTCGAGTAAAAGGTAAATATTTTTGCTTTTCAGAGTTTTAGCTGAATTTCAGTCTCGAAAAGCACATCGAGTCCATGTGCGAGACCGCGATCTCCTAAAATACCTTCTTGGCATAGTTTTGATAGTGATTGGATACATGTCAGCATGGACGGCGGTGAACATGGACCATGTGAGAGAAGGAGTGAACCTGCTTACTACCGGTGAAACTTCAGATAAGATCAAATTTCGAATATGTAAATCCCATTGGTGGGATTATGTTATTGAATTTGGTATGTATCCGAATATCCTACCTGTTTTAGATGCTAAAGACAATTTTCATTAGCTATTTTCTAAAATTATCTCGATTTCCATTTATATCTAAATGTAAAATGTCAACAAAATCTAATCTATTTTATCATCATTTTAGGGGAGTTTTTGTTCCTGGTTCTTGGTATATATCTTTGCTATTGTGTCCGGTCCGCCCCTTCAGAATACTTGGAGACTAAATTCATCTCTTGGGCTATATATAACGAAACCGTAATATCAGGACTCTTACACATTATAAGGTAGAATTTACGAAGATTTTGTACTCAAATCTCGCCTATAGATCGTTGACTTTTGATAATAATTTGGAATAATTTTCAGACATTTTGTATGGCTACACGTGAATCCAGATTTTACTTTCCTCATGTATTTCATCCGCTGTCAACTTACCGTGTCCACAACTTTAATTCTTGTTCTGGGACCCAAGGTAAAACAAAAACGAAAAATACATTCAATAATACGAAGACGAAAACCCTCAATCATGGAAAAACTGTAAGAGGATTTCGATGCTTCAACTCAAATGCATTGAGTGATTTACGAAAACAGAAACATCAAAATCCTTTTACAGTTTTTCTCTGATTGTGGGTTTTATTCTTCAACTGAATAAGACATTTCACTTGAAAACAAACTCCGTATCAATGTTTAAAATTTGCATAGATATGCATATTTTTTTAAGTGAATGGTTTTCTATTCTAGTTATGGTTCGCTCACCGACCACCAAGCGAGGACCAAATAAGAAATAGAGCATATTCGACATCAGATGTTCATGATACTATACTACCGGAATCTATGAAACTTCACGTTGGCGTGTCTTCCAACGGGGACGTTGATGTGGGAGAAATAAACCTATCCGAAATGGATCCTGAAGATATACGAGTATGTCCATATAATCGTAAGCAACACGCTGATTGATTAAAGGGTATTCATTCATCGTGATGTTTTATTTTGTTTTGCAGGCCGAATTGAAGAGGTTATACACCCAGCTTCAAATTTATAAAACTAAAACTATGCGAAAGGACAATCCGCATATATCGAAGCGGAGAGGAGGACGGAAACAAACGCACCGTCGTTTCTCATTACAACCATTCCACAAACATCGTCATCATCATCACGAGGAACATGAGCACGAACTGTCAAAAACTCCCGAGGAGTCGACGAACAGTGCCGAAGGAGTAGCGATAACGTTAGATAGTGCAAATAAGGCAGACGAAGTACATAATTTACCCAGTGTGACTTTCAAATCAGGTCATAAATAAACTAGTTATAGGTTATTACATTATACGCATTATATATATAAAAATAGTTATAAACCGTCGAATATGTTGAATCTTTTTTGTTACGTGGAAAAAAAACAAACTTTCGGTGTGTGACAGGTGATGATAATCTGTCATTTGTGCTCATAGGATACCGCAAGCTGATTATCTGTCTGGATTTATATTCACAGAAATTGGTGCTAGGGAGTTCTTCTGTCGAAACTTGCGTTTGGTCGTGTTTTACAGAATCGATGCTGTAAACTGTTAATGCAGCATTTGTCGACTCGCTCGTGACCAGACGCATTCATTATTATTCTTCGTTGTGTATTTTATATAAAATTGATACGTCTTTGTCAGTGAATGATGATCGTTTTGGCTTGTGCATTATGAATTTAAAGATTCATGAAGTTGTATGTCGCGGAATTCGTAGCAATTTAATGTTTATCATATATGCCACGAAGAAGCCATGTGTTGCTACTATTTTTACAACATATCATCGGTGATATTCTGATGCGCTGTGGTGTCAGTCTAACTTCGGAGTAGTCTGTTGGTCAGCGTGTATGATTGCAAACGGCTCAAGAGGTGTTTTAGCGACGGCGGCTATAATTGGTGACTACTACGGTCCTTTGGTGGTGTTTATGAAGGCTTTGGTACATTCTCCTCTATTTTGGACGAGATTATATATTTACCAATTCGTGATTAGGATAGGTGTTCATACTGATATACGTGGTGGTGCATGAACGTACATATACGTCATCAGAATTTGCGGACTACGTGTACAAGCATTCATTCGGCCACGTGGCGCGGTTGATTGGTGGATTTGAAAATCAGATTCAGGTTATAATAATACGTATACATACACTTTTCACAGTTATTGTCATCATGCATCTTTGGTGGACTTATCATGTGAATTTAGCTGCTTTGACATTAAGTGCTTTGTACATTATGCTTTGTACATAAAGATATTTCTCAAATTCGTATCTTAGAAAATAATACGTCGAATCCCTTAACGCATTGGGATTATACATATACATAGATAAACTTACATACAGAAAGGCAAAATATCTATATATCATTTAAACTAATTGTACATATTATCTCCTTCATTCATGTTATGCATATTTTCTCATTCATCAAGTCATTTTAGGTATTTTGCCGGACATATTATTTGTTGGTTATTAGATGTCAAACATCTTTCTATGTTGTAGTTTAAGAAACGTTGATAATGTGACGATCAAATAATACATGAAACCTAAGGAAATGATGACGATATTTTAGATACTCATGTTGACGACTTGAAAATCGGGAGTAATGCCTTTTCCTCTGTCATGTAGTCGAGAATTATCATTTTGTCAATTACAGCCGTGAAGTATCATGCTGAGCTATATCCTGAAAAAGCATCGGACATTGGACTTCCATGAATTCAATAACTCTACTACCAATCAATATCTTTTTCAAATTAATTTCAAAATCGAAACCAAACTTGCTGATAATCTTCACAATTCTAGACAACTTATCGTCCGTGTGTCTACCTCTTTATTAGGCAAGCACGATGAATATTTTCGGTGGGTCAATCTATAGTTTGAGATACACTATAAAAGAAAGCATGCTTTTTATTGTACATACTGCTATTTCTCATCACGTTAAATATCTTCCGTTTATTATGACTGCTAACATATGTTGGTGGTTGATTGTGATATGAATATATTCCAATCTAGGTTTTTATTTCCTTAGTAAATGTGTCATTCCAGTGAGTTGCCAATAATGATTCATTTATTAAACTTACTGTTTTCTGAATACGTGTAGTTGATTCTTTTTTGAAAAAGTGCATCCTTTTAAAGATGAAATTACGCGTACCAGCATACCCGTGCATGTTATATATATAGATATACATATAGATGTATGGTTCGGGCTAGTAGATCACATTTTCTTGGAATTTGATTAAAAGTTGATATAAATTCTTCCATTTTAGTGTCACGTTGGTATGTATCAGTTGTTGATAAATTTCGTCACTGCGGCTTATGTAGGTGATTTTTATTTACGTGTTAAGTGATTTTTTTTAATCTCGGGTAGGGGTCTTTCGTCGATTCGATTCGATTCGACAAGAGACCATCACTATATCTTTCTCACTCTTTACGGTGATAACTACATCAATCTTTCTGCGCACAAAATAAGCTTCTGTGGGATTTATTGTTCTTTTATAACGTAACTATAACGAAAGATTTTGTCGGTTTTTTAGATTTCTTCCGATTTGTGTTCTCTAGCTAGCTAGCTGAAAGTAGATCCGTGACGATCATCTCGGGTTGACCAGTTGCACAATTCTTGAATCAGCGGGAAATATTCGCATTGAAATCTCAAATTCTTCTAATTCCCGGTGTGCAGATGTAAAGCTAATGGGTTTGTTTGGTGGTGGACGTACTGGTGCTGTAAACTGAATCGAGATGTTATATACAGAATCCGTGCCATGGCCACCTATTTATCAGACCCTGTTCATAATAAGTATTTTGGGGGAACATATGAGCTGCTTGATTGTGATAATGTGCCATTACACTATTTCAACAAATCACATGGCAGGTATAATGATATAATACAAAATTATTTTGTTACTTTTTTATTTACATTTTAATTTAATCAACCGGTTTGATACTGGTAATCTGTCTTGTTTTTATCGTTTATCGTAGCGTAAAATATATTGCTATTGGTTACATATCTTCCAATCTTGGGGAGACCGATGCTATTTCAAAAGTTTGCTATTTCAAACAATTTTTCATACTTTCAATACATTATTAATACGATATGATAT
Organism: Tubulanus polymorphus; assembly: GCF_964204645.1. Lineage (NCBI taxonomy): Eukaryota > Metazoa > Nemertea > Palaeonemertea > Tubulaniformes > Tubulanidae > Tubulanus > Tubulanus polymorphus. The sequence continues at coordinate 26,924,960 of NC_134025.1, forward strand.
GGAGTATTCCTATTTTCATTTATGAATTCAAATATAGTATATATTTACAATTTAAAAATTCTACATTGTTTTCCTTTTAGGAATATCGGTAAGATTATATTTAAAAAATCGTATTTCTTTTTTGAAAAAGTATAAAAAATAATATAAACGTTTTCACAACCATCAAAGTACTATTTATCCATGAAATGAGGAAATCGAGGTCACTAATCGAAAACTTGTTCAATCATCGCTATCAATAACGGCGAAATCAAATATATTATTGCATGGTCCTAAATTTCAGAGGAACGCTGCTTTAGCGTCAGAATCAGATTTCCATCGTCATAGAATAAATATGACCAATTTAAATGTATATTTTTTACGAATACGGGTATATGTGTATATAGATACTAATGCATCATTAAGGTTACATTTGTGCGAATATAAGATGGTTTAACAATATATTGATAGTAAAACAGATGGATTTTGGAAGCATCGTGTGCTAATTTAATGTAGAAATCAAGTTGTACATATACAGTGCTTCGATACCATTTTGTCATGTAAACTTCAATCTCTGCTTATAATAAAGACCTTCCTAGAAGTGTTACGATACTTCATTTAAAAAGCTGATTACTTTTATGAGTTTTCTTTCTGTGGTTTTCCTGAAGAACTTCTCCTTGTGTATGGTGTATATTAGGAACTCGCGAATTTAAAAGTTTTAGGCTAGTTGAAATCGAACCAAAAGACACCAAAGAACGATCGCGCATACTGAGATCATCATACAATGACTATTGTCCAACAGACTGACGCCCGAACTTGGAGTTGGTCTTGGAGGAGCACTGAAATTATTGGGCGCCATGACAATTGTTGTTTTCACGCATCCAGCTGCTGTGGTATTTGTTACTGGATCCAACTTACATCCACTATAGTCATCAACAACCCACCAATTGCGAGGTGTAGGGATCGATTGTACAAAGTCCAGCCCTATATAATATAGATAACAAATATTAGAAGTGATAGGCTGATGGAACCCCGCATGGAAAAGTATTTTCTCGATAAAATTGTTAGGGGAAGATTCGAAAAACAGTACGAAGATTCCTACCTAATTTCCAATACACAAGTCCAGCTATAAGTCCAGCAAGTAATAGGCCCAATATCAAAGATGTGATACAACAGCAACAGCATCGACGTCTTCCGTCATATTCCAAATAACGACTATTTCGTGTACTGTACAGTTGTCCTCGTACTGGCCGATTTTTTACTAGAACATTTCTCTGAGAATGAGTAGAAGACGAACACCTATGTATGTGGCGTGTATTTGAGACAAATAAAACGAAAATAATGCTTACCCTTGAAACTCACCTTTGATGATGAAACAGTACGTACTGTGTTGGTTCTGGTGACGGATTGAGAGTTATCCGCCCTAATCGTAGTTGGAGTCATAGGCCTTGCACTGCGTGGCCGTTCCACGATCAACACTTCTGGTTTCTGTGGTTTGGGCTTTGACTTCATTTTCCTAGTCGGTGCAGATCTAGGGCGCTCCCTCGGAACTTCAACGACGAGAACATCGGGAGATTTTTGTGGTATCGGTGATGCTGGTGGCGGCGATGGTTTGCGTACTTCTTTTTCCACGATGATAACCTGTGGTTGAGGTTGTACCGGTGTTGGAGGCGGTGGTGGTGTTGGCGTCTTCTGAACAACTACTGTCGGTGGAGGTGGATTTGGTGGTGGTTCTGATTTTGAAGGAGACGGCTGTCCAATCTGTATATAAATCGGTGAAGCCGCCTGAGCATTAGGCGATGAAGCTCGTCTATCTGTTCCTTCGTAGTCTGGTTCAATGAATTGGCTTTCCGTTCGTAAATTAGAAATACTGCTACTCCGACTCGGCATTGCGGGTCTTTCCGGTTGCTTTGATGGCTTTTTTCTTCTACGATCCATTTCGTTCGCAGCTTCTAGAGTATGAAAGTAGGTTTTCCAGTCTTTCGTCCCAGCCTTTGACGGTGGAAGAGGTTTGCCTAATTTCCTGGCATGTTCAGCCTCATAGCCTCTGATTTTCCGCTTATCACACTGATGACACCGTCCAGTGACGGGATCGCGGTCATGAAAATGATTACTACCTTCCATTTCTTGGATGAATGCGAATATTATCGAGGTAAATATTTGTACTCTGTAGTTTATTTACACTTACCACGTACATGTACGTCGTTGACTAGAGTTCCTAACCGATAAATCCAATAAACAATCACCTCACCGACAAAATTCCTTCACAACAACATTGGTACCGTTACTAACTGCGTTATGGATATTTCTTGACATGACTGGTTCCACGATTATGTGAGGGCCTTTTCGAGCCATGAGATAGAACGTTATTCTGACTATTTGTTTGTGAACTGATCACAACTGTCAGATTCGAGTCCATAAACAGCGTTTACGTGTTAATATTTGTTTAAAGCTAGGGATTTCTTGTTATGCTTAAAGGTTGCATCGATTGGTGGATTACGAGGTTTTCTTATACCTTTTACCTTTTTTACTGCAAATAAAACATCAGCGCATTGCTTTCCGACAGTTTTTGCGTGGCACCGAAAAAAGCACAGGCAAACTGTCAATTATCAAAATAATCGAGTTACGCTCAAATGAATAATATTCAATGAGTAGGGAAGAAACATGATTCCAAAAATTAAGGATTGACGGCTCGACAATATAATACAGGCGACCGCTTTTGAAGTTTAACAAATATTTGCAAATATCATTTACCATGTATGTGTGTCAAACTGCTATAGGAACCGAACGTAAACATAACGGTAGTACGAATAAATTTTGTTAATAAGCAAATCAACAGCCAAGCGCTACTGAACATAAAACACCCACACTCTCGAACTTCTTGTAGGCAGATTGGGGTGTAAGTAAATTTGACCAGCTCATTGTCATTTTGTTGCACTGTCGGGTTAAACAAGTGTATTAAAACTGGACGAAGAAACAAACAGTTGACTCCAACAAGTTTACAAACGTGACGGAATTTGATTGAATTGAGTTTAACATAAGAGAAAATCGACGAGATCTTTTGGAAAACATTTCATTCCTTACAGTGAAAATGCCAATATCAAGTGGAGCCGGAGCCTGGCCAGCTAGCTACTGGCGGGAACCAACGAAGGTTGAACCGATGAATGGAGCTTTTGACCACAGCTCCTCTTACAGTCAGAGACCTCCAATGCAGATATTACAGCAGCAAAAACAACCAGTTACAACATATCGGGTAGTAGAGCCACGTTCTAGAGGCTGCTGCGGTCGAATGCTAAACAATAACGTTTGGCACGCAGGGCACAAGGTAGGTCGCTTACATTCTATAATTCAGATTGCAAATGATTGATGTTTTTACTTCATAAAGACTAATTTACAATTTTAGGGTTTGACTTCTGGGGTAATGACATCAGGGCAATTGTCCATGCATGGCTGTTGTACATTTCTATTGGGATTGTTCATGCTAGCTTTACTGGCCGGAATTGCTGCAGCACTGTATTACGGAATAACAGGTATGGTACATTTTACTTCGATAGTTTAACTCCGATAAATGGTAAATAAATGAAATAAGAACTGTTTTACGATATATTTAAGCCGCCATTGCTGCTGAGAACGCACGACGTTTAGCGATGCTGAGTCCTGGAGGAATGCCAAATGATCGATTCTTTAGAGTCCATGGACTCGGTGTACCTTGCGTGTCGCGTCCCCCGGGTGGGGGTAATGTGCCCCCGGTTTCAGCCAGGCTTAAAATAGCAACTACGTTATCTGCAACAACTAAAGGGATCACAACTACTCTGAAAACAACGACTCCTCTTCGTACTACAACTACCACTCCTATCACGACCACTCCACCTACCACGAAACCAGCAATTCCCGTTAAGACAACGTTACCAACAACTATTTATACGGGGAAATATTGTGACGAATTATCAACAGCGATTAATGAAATCATCACAACCCCTGCATCAAAATCATCGCGTTCAATAAATGCTTCACTTGGACTTATTTCGCTGATGTCCATTGTCGTATCAGTTCTTCGTTACGGACTGCAGTGAGATGGAGTAGTTGACCTGGATGGTGGACTTAACTGGTAGAACATCTAATGAATCGAGACCATAACATAGTTATTACCATTTCAGGATAATATGACAAGTCGTTTTCAAATATTTGTATTGAACCATGTTTTAGAAAATAAAATTGCATATTTTCATACTGATGTATTGGTATTTTACTATTAGATTATCTGTTCAATGATTTTGTCCAACGATATTCCTGTATTGATAATGTTGTGATTACGGTAAACCAAATTATGGATTGGCAAGCAATCAATGGTAATGTATAACTAATTTTTCTATTGATTGGAAATATTTTCTACTGATTTTATTGATAAAGCCTGCCAACAATTTGAAAGTAGTTAGGTGTACGAATCGAAGGGAATGAAAATCGACCAATTGTATTGATGACTTTCAAAAACTCGTTTCATGATGATTCAATAGATGAATGGATTTTCAATGTTAAAATTCATCTAGAGAATTGATTAAGTAAACAGATATAGAATTTACTGAATCTTCAAAAGCATGCGTGACTTATTGACGACAAATGAACGCACTTCCTTCCCCAATAGCAAATAAATGTAAAAATTCAAAGCGTAATTACAACTTTCAAGAAATGACAGGTACGTCGAGAATATCATTGCGTGTTGTTTCACCGGAATGTAAACGTTGATTGTTGCCGGTAACGTAGTTGCCATGAAAAACCCCGAAACGGTTACCAGCATGATCGTAGTGTGTCTGGCATTGGTCGCCTTGACATCGCTGTAACCAAAATCTACATATTTATAGAGATTATATATTACCAGCAAATTTGAAATAATGATAATCATTTGTGGTATGACAAAGAGGTAAGCAACGATAAACTGATAAGCTATCCGTTGGTCAGCCGGGTCGTAATAGCACCCGTTTTCGTCAGAATATCTCATTATAACTATCCCATAACTGGCAGCAAGCGTGTTCGGCATTAGTGTCGAAACTATCACTACTCGAGCTACATTAGCCGTACATATTTGACGAGCTTTCAAAGGGAATAAAACTAAAACCAATCGTTCGACGGCTATTATTACAATCAGCCACGAACTTGTACATGAACACGTGTAAACTACGAATTCGTATAAGCTGCATAGGAACTTCGTTCTGATGCTTATTTGGAAAAAGTATCCGACGACTGGGAGAAAAGATAAGTGAAGACTAGTTCCGAGATCTGAAACAGCCAATGCTGCCAGATAATTTGCGTACGAAAAACATTTGAAATTTGCATGTGTCATGACAATAAAACTGGCCACATTTCCGACGAAGCCGATGCCGAATACTACTGATAAGATTATCAACAAAATGAAACGCAAAGTCCCTGGTATGCTGTTCATTCCATTTAGAACTACGAATGAATAATATGGTCGACCTATGTTGTAAGTTAGTGACGCGTTCATATTCCTCAACTAAAACGTAAAAATGTTAACGACGCAGCCCACTTAAAAACAACACAATGATATTTCAGCAAAAAGTGAGCCAATCAATGCTCCGCAATGATGTATATATCAGTACGCATGATATCCGCGGACTGAGATCGATTCACTAAGCTTGGACATTTCTTGGATTTTTTTTTATATTCCACATCGGCACACATCGATATCATATACAAGATTTCGTTTAAATCAACCGGCTTAAAAGATACGGATAGTGATACGTATCACTGAATAAGAGGGGAGTAAGATATACGAAGGGTTTGAAACGGTGAAACAACTCCGAATGTGTTAACTGTTCGATATGTGCTGCCGCGAAATATATTCTGGCATGTGAGTATGATTCGTTATACTACTTTATTACTGTCGCCATCTACAAAAGGAACGGGAATCCCTCGGAAATGCCCGTAGTAATAGTGTTGTTATGGAAACGTATATCACCCAACGTAATAATGGGTTTGTAGAATAAAAATGAGATTTTATTATTCTCTATGCATAACGATCATATGTTATCTCATGACAAGAGTTCATGTTTGTGACAAAAAGCCAACGTGTCTAGACAGTGCTGTGGTAATAGTCAAGTCAAGTGCCAAATTGGGTTCGAACCCCATTGTATTTAATGCAAAGCAGGCTCAAATGAAGAATACTAAATGATATGCGTAATCGGTAGTTTTTGTACAATCTATTATCAAGGAATTCTGGATTCCGCGAGATCCTTCCCTGCCTCTGTCGAATGCAGGTGAAGGAATGTACGACTAACGAATGTGACGGTTTAGCGTTAGGCATCCAGTATTCTGCCGTACCGGGGCCCGACATACGTGTCAGGTACTACATTGTCACAGATGTCAAACAGGTAGACAACATTCGAACACGACGCTGAACCTGTATTTCCATACCAATAGTTATATATACTACGTTATAATGGATATCTGGACTGGTGTCTTTACTGATAATTGTCAAACTGTGGAATTTCTAAAAGAAACGAAATGTATGTTCATTATGAGAGGTCTACCTGGATCGGGGAAATCGACTCTTGCACATCAATTAATGGAGACGTATACTGATTCCATAATTTGCTCGGCTGATGACCATTTCAAACAAGCTGATGGATCATATAATTTTTACGAAGCTGAGCTCAAAAATGCTCATGAATCCTGTCAATGGCGTGCGAAATCTGCCTGCTGTAAGAATAGAAATGTCGTTATAATTGATAACACTAACGTGAAAGCCTGGGAAATGAAAGCGTATCTAGAAATCGCAAACTCTCATGGTTATTTAGTTTACACAGTTCAACCAAATACCCCTTGGAGACGAAATGTGAATGAGCTGGCAAAGCGCAACAAGCATCACGTCGCCGTATCAATATTGCAGCGAAAGTTGTCGGCATTTGAAAATGTTTTGCCTATATACTACGCTTGGATTCTGACTGGGAAGGAATCTGAAAATTTGATCACCACGGCTCAACAGTTTCTTAAAATGTGCCTCGAAGTACGTCGAGTAGTAGACGAACTTCGTGACCACATCCCACAAACTGCCTTAAAAGAGATGAGTAAGTTTGTTTGAATCATGGATAAAATATAGATAATTGCAATTAAGAATAATTAAGAATAATTAAGAATAATTGCAATGTATGATTATGAATAATTAAATTGCAGAAGATCATCTATACTTTACAAGACAACATTTTTCTAGTTCAATACACAATATGCATTGCACCGCTATGTTTGACCATGATACGTCCCGTTACCAGCCGTCCGGAAGAGCATTGAGCTACTCGACACTCGTCAAAGATGTCATGGGAACTGTAGATAAATTGAACGTCACCGGGTTCGTTATAACGACGAATTCATTTTGCGCGAAAGTGAAACTGAATGAGCAACAGTTGAAAATTTTCTATCGAGATTCCGATGACGGCGGTGGAAATTCGGCATCGGCGTCGGGTGCTACGAATTGCGGCGGACGCGCGGTTAATTCTTGGAGAACAAGACATGATTCTTATCCAGCCGGCTTTAGACAAACTAGGCATGCAAGTGATATTTCGGATTTGAATTCTCGATTTACGTCGCTTAATTTATCGTCATTGGAGGCGCCATTACCCAAAGGTACCCGAGCTCATATAACTCTAGGCTGCCGTGTCGGTGTCCCGCCCGTTACGGCCGGAAATGAACTTCTCATGATCAGTAAGCTGTGGGCTGCCTCGTCCTATAAGTGGAAACAGAAATGCGATTGTTTTGAGGTTACGTACTACGGAAATGGGATGTTTTTCGTAGATCTTAACAAGCCAATACAGGTGACCACAATTTTTGCCGGTCAGTTTGCTCGAAAGTAGAAAACTCTGATTCTAACAGTTACAAGAAAGGCATTAAGAAGTGTCTATTTGCAAAGTTGCGTTACAATTCTTCTTTGTTGTTTATGCCTTGCAGAATATACGCACGCGGTTGATTAGAATTTAAATACATTGGAATTAATTTGACGTTTTCAGCAATTTTTTTTCTTCTGATATTTTTTTTCAATCACAGGAACCGAGGTTAAAATACCATACATGATTAGTTACAATGTACGTAAACAGAATTGATGTATTTCGGATGTACGATTTGACATATAAGATCAAGATGACTGCAATGATCTGTCTCCTACTTTGTACTTGTTGGTTTAAAAACCGTTATTTTTAATTCTATCATAGTGCATCTTGTTCACTGGCAGAGCAATGAATTGTAATTCCATTGGATGTTTTAACCCAAGGCGATCATTCAATAAATTCTAAAGTGAATTTTTTTAGGAAAAAACTTTATTTTATCATCCTGTTCACTGGCACAGCAATAAATAATCTAACATCTCACAGCTTTTGATGTTTGTGATTATAGTTTTAATATTTAACTAAAAGTTAACAACGGTCTATATTAATTGTACATGTAATTTTATATTTTTATAGATTAACGTATGTATTTTACATTTATCAATTTAGTTCCCGGTCACACAGCAATAAATTGTAATTTTAGAGAATTAAGATTTGAAGAATCTTTTGTGGTAATGCTTATATGCTTTTTGTGTGCTTGGTAAAGAAAACTTTTGAGTTTGTAATTTTCTTCGAAATGGAAACTATCGATTCGAAACGCCATCGATTCGATATGGAGAAGTGAGCTCGTCTCGGTCGGTTTCCAGCAGATAAATTTGAGAAAATATAGGATTCGAACCGTAATTTGTGACCAATCTAATCTCTATCTAATAATCTAAAATACAGCTTTTGCGTTTTTAATTATGTTTTTAAAGATGTTTAACCAATGGTTAATTGTAAGTGTAATTTTACGTTTTGAAGAATAGCATTGATCTGAAGCAGTAGCACTCATTGAATTATTGTTCACGGTACCGCAATAAAATAAGAGAATAAGATTTTAAATCCTTTGTGATAATGCTTTTTGTGAACGAAATAAAAAAAAGATCAAATAGCTTGTGTGTTTGTAATTTGCTTCGAAATGATAACTTTGACATCGCCATCGAAACGGGTGTGGTGCTCGTCTACGGTCTCAGTCGGTCTCGCAAATGATTTATGAAAGTAAGGAGCCGCGAAAAGCCACTGCACGAATTTGCTGATGCTGCGGACTGAATACATGTGCAGACATCGCCAAATCGTCAATCGCTTTTCGTTAATCACGGTGCTATTGCACTTTCGTACCTTCCTGAAAATGTATTTCTCCATATAAGGCCTTTTCTTTATTAGTCTACTAAAGTTCAGATTTTTCAAGAAAATAGTCGGAGGGCGAAAAAGATAAAAATTATAATAGGCATTTTGAAATGGAAGGGAACAGGAAAAAACATCATAACAAAAAATTATTTTTATTGTTTGAGTATTTTCTACATAAAACCTCGGAAGGACTGCAGAAAAAGATAAAAGTGGAGTGAAAATTGTGAGGAATTTTATTCAAACGATGGATGAAATGGAAAAAAATTCTAAACTTGCAAATCATGAGATTGAAAATTGAGATGAACATAACTTTTACATGGTACTAAAATTAGAAATTAATCAGAAATCAACACTAGATTGAAAATCAAGACGAACTATCCAAAAAAACGAAAAGTTTTTTTGAAAAATTGTGATGAAATTACGAAGGAAGACTAAAGAAATTTTCTTTTTATTTGATGATTTTTGCATTCTGGGAGGCGGTCCCGTACTCTAAAAATACTCGTCCAGCTCTTTGGCCGGCTTGTGAGGACAACATTGGCCGAACATCGGTTAGGGTACCGTACGGGTTACTAGTGGACTCTGGACGGCAAACCGAGCGCTATGGTTGTGGCTGATCAGCACATGCTAGTATAAACAACAACTCAAATGCTTCAAGGATACCAGGTACTTGATGTTATTTCACACTCGTACAAAATAATGTATTAATATAATTCAATTCAATTCAATTAATTCTTTATTGTTCCGTAACGTAGTTAAACATTATAAGATTAAGTACAATAAAGACAGGGGGATAAAATATAACATTTTAAAGATAGAGATAACAAAAACAATAACAGTTTAATATACATATATACACGATGTAGACAGGTTTTCAGTAAGTGAATCAGTGATAGTTTAATTAATGGATACTGCGACGTAACACTCAGATTTCAGATTGTTTTTTTTTCATGAGTTAGACCCTTTCTCGATGTATTTCCCTAAATATTTGGCCATTTCTATAGAGGACATTATAGTTACAAATTTGACTTTATCATTTACATTCGACATGCTAGGATATTGATTATAAAATTCAACAGATCTGTTCTTAAATTATCAAATTTTGCACACTCCATTACAAAGTGGAACTCATCTTCTACTACTTCGCATCTGCTACATAAGCGTTCTTCCCTAGGGATACCTAGGTAGCGCCCTTTCTCAATCATAAGTTTGTGTGCACTGAGTCTTAATTTGGTTAGAGCTGTCTTAGAGGAAATTGGAATGTTCAGTAGTAAATAGGGTTCCAAACTGAATTCTGTTTTGAAGATCTTATATGAGTCAAGTTTGTTAAAGCTTTGAATTTTTGTTTTCCAGAATATTTTATATCGCTCTTGGAGTATGTGTTTGAACCTTTTAATATGCTGATAGGTCTGGCCAACTTCTAACAGGTTGAGACTATTTGTAGCAGACAGAATGGCTTTTAGGAAAATAGTCCAGTCATTTGTCTGGTTTTTCATAGAACTCAAATCTTTCACCGTTATATTTACAATACTATTTACATTTGTACACATGTGGTTATAAAAGTTAATTATACGGGAAAATGCATCTATATAAATCGGTAGTCTTCCTAATTCACCGAGTACTGCTAAATTGGTAGTTTTTTTTTGTTTACATGCAATATGAATTTGCAGAATTTGACAGTTAATTTATTGAGTAGGTCATCCTTTTCCACTACTTCCTCAATTGGGAATGTACCCTTGTTTTTGAATATTTTCTTAGCAGTGCTCGTTTTTGGTAACCAAATCTCACAACCATATAATAGGATGGGTGTTACCAAAGTGTCAAACAGCTTTAACGATACATTGGGTGGACAATCTTGAATACCAATCATTTTTTGAATACTGAACATGGCTCGGTTAGCCGATTTGAATAGATCTTCTCTAGCTTTGTTAAAACACCCTGATGCTGTAAATATAAGTCCTAGATATTTGTACTCTTTTACTAATTCAACATTAATTCCATTTATATAAAAATGTGTGTTAATTGGTATATGGCCATTCTTATTAAAAATTATTGCCTTACTCTTTTCAATGTTTATTTCTAAATTCCATTTTTGACAGTATTCTGCAATTTTGTCAAGGCAGTTTTGAAGACTATGTTTAGAATTCGACACTAATACAAGATCGTCGGCATATAATAGATAATTTATCAGCATGTCGCCCAGTGGAACTGGGTCACAAGACTCATCGAATATAGACATAATATCGTTAATAAAAATGTTGAAAAGCATCGGACTCAGAGTGTTTCCTTGTTGTAACCCAATATTTGAGCTGAATTTGCTGGATGTTTGGTACGTGTTAAGTTTCACTCTACAGGTGATATTCCGATACATACTTTCAATGATGCGAATGAAGTGATCTCCTAATTCTAATTGTTTCAATTTGTATATTAGACCCTGGTGCCAGACTGAGTCAAATGCTTTTCGGAAATCAATGAAACAGGTATAGATTTTATTGGATGAGGATAATTTCTTATCGACAAGTCTCTTTAGTGTGAACATATGATCTGTGGTCCTACATTTAGGCATGAAACCAATCTGCTGAGGTACAATCAAATTGTTTGATTTCAGTTGTTTTTCTGACATTCAGGATATGACAAAACACTTTACCGAGACAACTGCTTAAGGTAATTCCCCTATAGTTATCGGGCAATGATTTATCGCCCTTTTTATAGAGAGGAGCAATCAGACCTTCAGCCCATGAATCTGGATAGATAAGCCGCTAGAATAAACGTAGTTAAATAATTTTGAAAGGGGCTTGACAAGATAGTCTTTCCCGTACTTTAAAATTTCGTTGGTTAATCCATCAGGCCCTGGTGACTTGTTGTTCTTCAGGGCTGATAGAGCTTCCGAGATTTCTCTTTCCGTGATAAGAATGTCCAATTCAGTAAAAGTAGGTAAATCATTTGGTAAATATATTAAACTTATGTAGTCTAGCTGTCGTTGTAGGGAACCCGTAACAACGACTGGTATTCAGAACTATTGATGATGATACCAGTTTCAATGGTGTCTGGACTCTGTTTGTAACAAAAAATAAATGAAGCTTGTTCTTTGTTGTTTGTTTTCAATCAGTGCTAGGGGTTCCGTATTTAGCAGGGAATACCGGGCACTTGGTAGAGACGGTCGCTCAGCACTGGGAGACAACAACAATATTTCTAACCTGTGGGTTCAAACAACTCTCGACACCCCTGGGTAAAAAATTACACCCGGAACCGCCAAGATCGTCGACCGTCAGTAACTTTTGCCGATCTTTTAATAGCACACTGGACAACTTGTGCGAAGTAGAACTGTTGTGGCTAAATTTTCAATGTGGCAAGTCGTAACGTACGAGTTATGCAAATAAATGCGACTTTTATTGTTTTATTGACTTCAGTCATTCGCTACTTTTTTCTTATTTCAATTCAATTTTATCAACCGAGTGCTTAGTTGCACCATCGGTTCTCGATCATTTTACAAAAGTAGCGTTTGTATATATAAATATATGCGCATTTAACGTTAGCGATTGACGAAAAGCAATTGACGATTGACGATTAGCGAATGACGATTGACGACGGTACCGGTATTCCGTAACTGCGCATGCGTGAATTACGGCGATATTATCGGCCAAGGTCGTGAGGCGCGGAAATGAGAAATAGCCATTTCGGGGTTTCTCACAATTTTAATATTCAAACATTCCTTTAGGTGAAGAAACGCCTCGTCGACTATCGGAGTAAGTATTTAGTTAATTAGTATAGATCATGGAGCAACTGCAGTAGGCCTCTAATGGTTATGTACCTTATGAAATGCGGCTCTGACTGGGAAAAGGTGACTTCCTGAAACGAAAGAGGAGTCCTTTTTTTACTTTTTTACGTTTACAAAAAATTGACCAGGTCACCATCTTGATAATCCATGATGCAACTGTTTTACCAACATGATCCAACGCGCGCCCCTCGTCTATCTCAATCATACAAAAAGGCAGGAAACGATCATATCTCCGTAAATGCTTAGTCAATCCGCAAAACTTGGTTGGGACAGCTGACATCTTAAGCCTAGCGCACATCGACACTGCGATTGGAGACAACTAGTTGCAAGGCAGTTTTCGGCGCATGAGAGGAACTGGCTGGATACGATCAGTTGCTTGAATGTGTCGATGTGAGCGAGCTTACGATTGGTAAGCGTCGATCTATCTCCAGTTCCAGCCAGTTGCCCATGTTCTACTTTTGAGCAACTGGTTGTACTCAATTGCAGTCATATCCGTCGATGTGCGCGCTCTGGATCTCGACGATCGACACGCGCCATGCAGTTGCTGCAACTGACCGGTTTTAACTAGATTTCGATGTGCGCGGATTAACCGTTCGGTAGCAACTAGTTGTCTCCAATCGCAGTGTCGATGTGCACTAGGCTTTAGTTACCATATCATTGATGGTAAGCTTTTATAATCGGATTTGGCTTGTGAAAATATCCGATCGTGAAACTAAACCGCAGACAGGTTTCTGACTTCTGACATCTCAGCAATCCCAACGAGGTATTCGGTTATTTCCGATAAAGCATTCATGCTACGCCATCTGGTGGCTGCACTTTTCACTGTTAAGTCTTGTGGTGTTGTCTCAGTCTGACCTGCTGAGTCAGAGTGTCGCATTTATTGTCACCGATATTCCAAGAACAATGATTAACTTAAAATACAATTGTTTTACTTCATAGTCTGTGAATTAAAGGGTCATCTTCCTCATCATGACTCACTACAAAGGAGCAGCCAAAGAGGCTGGAAGGGCCATGATTCTGATGAAAAAACGACAAAAAGAACAAGAAGAGTTGGAATTGAGGAAGAAGAAAATCGAAGAGGAAATGAAAATTGGCAGCATCACCAATAAATTTGCTGCACATTACGATGCTATAGAACAACAATTAAAATCTGATACTATTGGTCAGTGTCGTTTACACCCCATTAACCTTATTCATGCTTCAATCGATCGTGTTTGAATCACTGTAAATTTTTCATATAGGTCTAGTAACACTCGATGAAATGAAGGCCAAACAAGAGGTAGCTATCAAAGAGAGGGAAAAACAACTCGCTCAGAAAGATTACGAAGCTAAACTGATCATACAAAAACAAGAGTATGAGAGACAACAAAGAGAAAGGAAACAGGTAAAATGGCTACGCATTATGGTGGGCTCGTCCCTGCCTGGTAGGATTATTCATTACTGTAAGTGAATTTCAGAAATCTGCATTGTCTTTTGATATGGAAGAGGAAGATGATGATGATGATGATGACAGTAATGAAGAGGAGAAATACGACTTTAAGGAACCTAAACAACCTGTTTTCAAGAAAAGACGACTCGGTAAGTCATATTCAAATTATACTTCTTTGACAAATTGATTTTAACTCTTCGTGGAAATACAATTGTCTTTCTTTTTCTATATAACCATTTACGAAGGAAAAAACCCGGATGTTGACACAAGTTTTTTGCCGGATGTCGATCGCGAAGAAGAGGAAAACCAACTTCGGTAGGATCAATAATACGAACAACTACAGGTGGTGCAATGTTTGGCATTTTTACGGTATAAATCGTTATTCTTTCATTTCAGGGCTAAGTTACAAATGGATTGGGCAGAAAAACAAGAAACGCTGAAAAATGAGGAGATAGAGATCGTGTATAGTTACTGGGACGGTTCGGGACATAGGCGTCAGTTGAAGATGAAGAAAGGAAATAGCATGCAACAGTTTCTACAGCGGTGTTTAGAGCAATTACGTAAAGAATTTCACGAACTGAAAACAATCAGCGTTGATCAGTTAATGTACGTGAAAGAGGACTTAATCATACCGCAACATTATACGTTTTACGACTTTATCGTGACGAAAGCTCGAGGAAAATCAGGACCTTTATTTAGTTTCGACGTACATGAGGATGTACGTATTATGAACGATGCTCGATTCGAAAAGAACGAATCTCACGCCGGGAAGGTCGTGCTGCGTAGTTGGTACGAAAGAAATAAGCATATATTTCCAGCTTGTCGATGGGAACCTTACGACCCTGAAAAAAGCTGGGATAAATACACAGTTCTGGACAAAGAACAGGCTAAAATTATTGTGAAGTAATTTATTTGTAATATTGTAGCATTTTAATCAATTGAACTTGTACACATAAGATATACAACATTCAAGTTGATAAAAAATTAAATGATGTATATGTTCAACTGATTCTTTGAGCTTTTTCTTCTTCAAAATTAAAAAATTTGTTTGATGAACTGTCATGGAGAAAGATGAACCTTAGCAACAAAAATTTACTGGAGATTGGACTTTGCTTTTAAGTTTGGGGGTGAATAAAAATGTAGTAGCTTGGATGATCTAAGCAAAACTTCTATTCCCCCAAACTTCAAATATGAGCCTGTGTGCTTTTATGAAAGGTTTTGAACATGGTGGTGTATGGGTTCCTGGTTTTTAGCAAAGTCTTCTAAAAACTTTGTTAGAATCTTTGGCGGTAAGCTTCGATTATCACCTAGGTTTGTTCTTGATGAATAGGTGTTTCTGTAGCTTATTGACATTGAGAGGACAACCTAACACTTTGAATCCCAATTGTTGTCGGACCTGGTACATCCCTTTATTTCATCCTGTATACAGACTCGGGTTCTACCAAAGCCAAATTTTGTTGATAGAAGTGATAAAACAATTATTATCTTCACAAATATTTGGCATGGCTACATTCTTTATTGACTGCCAGGGCTCACTACTTTTAACAGCAGCATTACGATAGTTAACTAAAATTCCAATTCAGTCTCACTTTATTCAGTGCCAGGGACGGATCTAAGAAAAAAGCATATTACATTACTGGCAGTTCCCTGAAATTCCACTAGGGGACCGCATAGTGCTGCCACCTGAGCTGGCGGGACATCAGTAACAAACTAAATACTTTAGAACCTTGAATTTAGAATGCCAAGAAATAGAAAACCCCAAATAAAACAATTATTGGCAGTTTTATTTCTAAGAGAAGATACATGTACTTGAATCAATTTAGATAATAAATTCATTACATGAAATAGCAAAACAATGGTCCACACTAGTTGTATTCAATGGAAAGTAACTTGTATCTAGACATAAATTTGCCATCAAAATTTTACAGCTAGTTATTCTATAGCAGACAACATTTTCTATGGTAGCCACCACTGATTGGGACAAAATAAACTCAACACCTCTTATTTTACAGTAGCTCCAATTGCACAAAATTAACATCTTTAATGAGTTAAGCAGTTGATGAAGCGAACTACCAATACTCACTTTTATCACAAATGACACATTGTTATTCATGGCATTAAAAAGGGTTCAATCGGAAATTTGACAGAGAATTTTGTACTATAGTTGACGACTACAATTAGAGACTTAAGATAGCAACTGATTCTAAGCACAGGATGGTAGCGTTAAGCACTTAACACACAAATGCGGTAGCAAAATGCATCGTATATAAATCTATTTGTGAGACTATATAACCAGTTCAGGGAAAAGATATGAAACACGATGTAGACATTGTTCATAAACTTCATATCTTCAAACAAAAATGCTGTTTGGCATAATAAGGCACAAAATATCGGCATTTAGCTTTATAAATAACTGAGTAAACTGATATACCAATACTTTTACTAATAGTTAATACAAATGCAACGAAAAGGTTGCTAACGCTTTCCAAGTTTCGTTCATATGATGTTAGTTTTCTTAATATTTTAAATTCCCAATACAGCTTAATTTCTCTATTAATGTAGCTAAGACCTGGAGAAATATATATATATATATATATATATATTGCACATAAATGCAAGTATACAAATAGATCCGACATATTGATAGAACAATGAAGTACTGTAACTTACTATTTAATCATTCAGTTCTCCTTAATCGAAGTTTGATATTTACCAATTTTTTCATGAATGCCTAATATCTGAAGCCACAACCAGCATGGCTTTACAACTCAAGGATACAATCTAATACTAAAACAGAAATAATAATACATCAGTTCACAGTATAAATACTGATCATTTCATTGACTCTCACTTCTCAAGCGAATAGAAACGCAAAGTTTGGATCCAGTCCAAATCATAATACTACATACATTTAGATAAAACTTATATAGAGTAAGCATAACGTAGAAATATTCACAATGGCACGAGCTAAAAACTTCTATATCAGCCAAATAAATTCATGTTGTCATGTGTCCTTCACGTACGGTAGGTGCGAATATTAACACAAATCAAAGGAGTCATAGAAAAGTTGAAAAAAGTCAGAATAACAATATCGTTTGATCATGTAAGAGAAAGATTACATCATTTGAGCTTAAAAAAACTTTACGTAAATTAGTTTAAACTCATGGAAATAGCTACAGTATATTGATTTGCTAGGATCAAAACAAAGGGAATGAAACAGATATGAACATGTTATGTGTATATACTACAATTCCTTGATAATCTACAATAAGAGCCATGATACTAGTATAATTTAATACATAGAGAATGATGATTAACCCTTTTTTTGTTGTCAATTCACAAAAAAAATTTTCCTATATACATATTAACAATTGACTAGTATACAACAATATTTGAGCATTACATGCACAGTTATTACACCCACTATATTATGTACTACATGAATTTTTCACAACTTTAACCATTATCATTTAATCCATCGTGTCTATATTCACATATTACTCAATCCAGCATCATTGTCTCACATTAAGCCACTATTCCAATTCATTTCAAAATAATACTTCGAACATAAATGCACAACATAGGATAATATACGTGTCTCTCTCTCGTGAGTAATTACAATTGAAACGAAGTGAAATTCATTGATAATTATTTCGCTCCCAATGTTCTACCTTCGCTTTGAATCTACGAAAGATTCTTCTTGCATTGCACAATAAAATAACAAACGTGTTGGTAATTTACCTTAATCAAAACTTAAAATTAATGAACAGAAATAGTGTCTTTGATCACGTCTTCAATCACGTGTTATAGTGATAAAATATCCACCATCCAATGTATTTTGAGATCAAAGCGTTTTTTTTTCCGGAGCAATCTTTACATGACGCTTATTTTTTACATTGGGAGTGGAATAAATTCTAGAAAATGTCTGACCAATCTAAAAAGGTCATTATAATTACAAATGATGTAGCATAGTCAGATATTATGGCACATAATAATCAATCAGAGAATGGGATACATTCACTAAATCTCTGAATGACTGAATATTGCTACTGGGAAATGTTTGATGTGAGTTTGCCATTGAGATGATAGCTGAAAAAACTTGACACCTGCCCAGTCAATACCATCTATTTTCACTGCAAAAGAAGAGGAAAAAATATCCATGAATGTTTGCGCACAGAACTATTACAACATTCAAAGGACAAAATTCCTAATAGAATTGATGAAATATCTGTTACCTTTCAGTGGGTTACTTTGAGACTTTGAAGTACATATAAGTCGGTTAATACCATCAATCACCTGACTCTTAGATTCACTTTCTTTTGATTTTTTGCCAATGCGCATAACTGAAAATACGAACATCGAAGCATACAATAAATACACATTTATCGATTTATCTGGTTGAATCCTGAAATTCGATATCCTGGAATATGTTATGTGAAAAAGATTGTAAACGAAATGTAATGTGAGCTGAGAAATAAGTCTCAGGCATTATGCGATATCCGTTGAAATATGGATCAAATGGCCATTGACTGCCACCAAATTGTTTACATTCTAATCTGCCTCCTGAAAATATCCCAGGCTTTTATGTGTTTTTGCATAACTTCATTAACTTTCAAAGTTATGCTGGTTCAGCAAGCAAACAAAACTACCCATTTGACAACCATGCATATTTCACTGAAATCAATTAAAACCCCTGAAGACTTTTCATTCAAATGAGACAAAATTTCCCATTACCAATACACAGCAGTCTCCTATTATTGTGTCTGAATAACCTCATCAAAATTGGGATGCTGATAAAAGTAGCTTCATTCTGCCCCTCCTAACTGAATCAAGCAAGACTATCTCAATCGAGTTTACCTTCTGGAGAAATATCTATGTAGGGTTTACACATATTCCCAATCAAACAGGTTGCTGAAGTTATCACAGAAAATAAAACTTTTCACGATTAGGAAAATCTTTCATACAAATAGCTTTTGCAAAAACGAATATTCTGTACAAATAACTGGATTTTTCCTGAAATAAATAGGGCATATCAATGACACCATAACCAATTCCTAATGCACGGTTCCCCTGGTTAAAATTCAACTTTAATAACCTCACTACTTAATGAACACTGAAATAATTTGGATGACCTTAACCATGAAAATAGGGAAGGTTCCAGGCACAAGTAGTAAGGGTTTTTTAATGGATTAAGTGAGAATAACGTCCAACATGACACACATACCACTGAATGGTATAATGTAGGTAAATATGTTAGCAAGCTATAAGTGCATTGAGCATATATGTGCCTTAAATGGACGGTTATGAGGAAGAATAATGTACCATTAATATAATATACAAATATGTACCTGCTGGAAGTGGTCCTTTTCCAAATTGCACTGTGGGGAAAATGTATAATATGTTTAAGCCTAAATGTATCGTATTCATTGATGCATTTTTGTTAATGATTATAAGCAGGCTAGCAGTTTTGAGTGAGCTCTGTAAACATATCGTCAACTGCTTTGGGGATCGAATGACATATCCATAGTTAATCAAATCATACTACGCTAAAAACAATACGAGAAAAGGTCATCGTTTCTAACACAGGCTGATATACTTACTTTTCTGCTTTTTCTCTTTTGCGATGACCATCATGACCATGCTTGAGCTAGATAAATCTGATCCAGCTTGAGGTAAACGGAACACTTGCACACACTTGAACGCGGTTTTCAACGATGATTTTGAGCTGTCTTTCTTACTCTTATCTTTGTCTTTTTCTTTTTCGCTTTGGTCATATTTCGGTGTGACAGACCAATAGTCTAGCTGTAGATCCATATACTCATGACTTCCGGTAGGAGTACTGGGTGAACCTTGACTGAAATTTGAGATATCCAGTTCAATTGATGCCAACCAAACATGCACCGTAAACATTTCAATGAACATATAAATAATAAACTCTTATTTATTGATACCTTGTAGATGCAACCACATTATTGATACTCGGGGAATTTGGAGGTGTATGCTCCTTTGTATCCTTTGCTTTTTCCATATAACTTGTATTCGGTGGTGATCCAGATGGCCCCGGTGAAGTGACTGTTGCCTCATCAAAATCCACTAAAAATAGATAAAATTATCTTAGCCGAAGTTGTAATTTTACCAAACAAAACTTTATTGAAAATAGATAAAACCTACCAGAAGTTGACTGGCTAAGATCAGTAGGTCCTATTCTTACTTCCTGGAATGTAAGATTATTTCAAATTCAAGCCTATAATTGATATTGTACTGTCATATCATAGATTACTTTGATCCAACTTACATTAAGGAATGGTATGAATATCTGGGAAGACTCATCATCCGTGCTGAAATTAACAATACACATTCAATACTCAATTCTACATCATAATGTATAAGTATTGCACCGATGAGAGAAACGTACCTCTTTTCTTTATATGTTACCATTGCTTCGGCAATAGGGAGCTGTAGAAGGGTACCAGCACTCGATAGGTAGCGTTTTATTCTGTTCACTATCTCAAACATTTCTATACATGAGCATAACATATAATTACTGGAATGATGTCTTGAGTACATTGTAGTAAGAACTAAAAGATCTTTGGTTATTTCACCTGTTTTCTGATTGTCCGACTTGTCAAACGCATCTTTCCATAAAGCATCGCCGAATAGTGTGTGATATTGGTTGTCAAAGGCCGAGATAAACTTTCCTATTAAACTAGCACCTATATATCAGACGGATATACAAAACCACACGATCATAAATTCTGTACGTGTAAGACATAAAAATCAATGAACAGCAGTAAAATATATGCCAAACTCACCAACAGGGACAATATAGAATCGAATGTAACTTTGCCAATCTGGTGATTTGGATGAAAACTGCTCCACATAGGGTCGTAATACTGAATTGATGAATCCATCTCCACCTATTATACAGATCTTTACAGGAGCTGGAGTTTTGGAATTAGTATTACAACTGAAATGTACACGAACAGTGAACAGTATAAAATCAAGACTTTTACTGAACGTTGAATTCACCAATGAGTCGAGGGGTCGCTTACTATTTTTGTAACTTGGTAACGAAATGCGAGACAGTAGCTTTTACATCGGCTTTTGAGCAAGCGCAAATAACTTTGAACTGTGCCTCTTGTAATTTCTGGGCAAGCAGCTGAAATTATGAGAAAAGGCGTTGCATATACCGAATGCATTTATTCTAAACTCGTCTGATTATCAGTCCGAGTCTGAGCGTGTTAATAGAACCATAGAAAGAGAGTCTTCATCTTCAATAGTTGATGAAATAGGTGATTTAAATGACCGAGACGATTCATACATATTAATACATGCAATATTTCACTGCATACGAGACCTCGCTGACACATCTGATGAAATCTATTCGATGCATCTAACACCTATTCTTCAGGACTTGATGCGCGAATAGAACTTTCTAAATAACTAATACGGTACCCTGGAGAAGTATCAAGCAGATCATAAATCATTAACCGTTTACTGTCTGCACTTTACGAACCTGTCCTACACCGTCTGCTGTGCTGACTAGAATGAAACTATCTGGAAGCTCATCGTCGTTCCCTAATACTGACTGTAACTGTTCCAGTAACACTTTCCGTGGCTGAAATATACAAACATACTCGCCACATTTACAAAAAAAAAAACTCTGATGAATTATTGAAATTTAATTAGTCTATCGTACAGCGCAATATTTTTGTAACTGATGCAAGCAGAATTGTTTGAAATTATCCACGGTGAATTCGTAAGGATCCTTTTAAAAACGTATCTTCAATATTCAAGGCTTCAAAGTATAGACAAGATATACATCGTAGACTGCATACGCACAACTGTTCCCTCACCAAGCATCCATCACCCAATCCAATCAATCCAAATCAAATCAAAATCAATAGTGAAGTGATGGATATTCTCAAATAAAATTACGGACAGTTGTTATCAAGTCACCCTAAGGGTAATCAGATAAACATATTGCACCTTCTACATTCTAAAATTGCAGATCCATTTCATCGACGTTCGGTAAGCATTTATAAGCAATAGTTTAAGCAATAGTTTACAAGATACCAACCCATATAATCCCGACTAATAAATATATGTACTATTTCATTATTTAGCAATATAGGCCTAACTATTAACTATTTTTCTCTTCTAGGAAATTATAGACTCGATTCAATGTTACTGGAAGAGAGAAATAGGATAATGATCACATTAGGCAACGTTATTGCGTTTGGGTAGGTTTACTAAGAGAAAGGTTATCAGCTCGCTTGGTCGTTATTCGTCTATACGCATTGATGATGCCGCCCGATTCCCATCAAATTAATATTCATTGATTTCGCAATCTGGAAACTGAGTATCATGCATGAACAAAGATCATGCCTGTGATAAAATATCTACAGACGACAATTCCGATAAATCGATACCGTATTCTAATCAGTGGTCAATTGGAGAAAACCACACGTCCCTCCCAGATCGTTCGCTTTCTATTAATTCAGCAACAAAAATCAATTTCATTACAGGTCCATCTTAGTCGGGAAAATTCAGTGTAAAACTTATATTCAAAATCACATAGAAAGCTAGGACTGGAATGGATATTCAATCAACTTAGCTCGTACGCCTTGTGGCTGATCATTTTTTTTTCGAATAATTCGGTTACATTAGGCTAGTGTAGGGCAGTAATGAAATTAGATGGGTAGGTAGTAGAAGCCCACTAAAGCCGGAAGCTAATCAAAAGGATTTCTCGCTTTAAATAAGGATATCAATATTTTTTACCTGCAGCAGATCATGCAGTACCGGGTTTAAGCTTAATTTGCGACGTTGCTCCGGCATATGCCACAATTTACGAGATCTCTACACAGACAACATAGATAGCAGATTTTAAAATCAAGCCGATCAATGAAATTAATGAATTAGGAAAAATGCTTCAAAATCATCATCAGCGACGATATGGAAAAATCATCCTTGTCAAAAAGTAATTCGTATAAACTCCCGAAAAAAGTAAATCTGAAGCAAAATTGAATGCGAAACACTATATTTCTTGTTTCCAGACTTTTGATGTACTTCCATAACAATTCACACTGGACATACGACTGTGTTGTCGACAGAAGAAGAATATGCATATTTTTCAAATTTGTATACTAGGAAACAAAAAGATATGTCTCAATTTAGATATATGTAGCTTATTCTTCAAAAAGTACCTCCTGACTGACAGTTCTTTGAACAGTTGCTTTCTTTGCGTTCTTATATCCTATCTCCATAAGCAAGGCTTTGCATATGGATTTCGGAAAGGCCTGCATGCAAAATCCTTAGAGTAAGTTATTCATAAAACTAAAATTTACATATACAATAAACTGGAGGTGGTAATCAACTGAAGACACTAATCATAAGATTTCTGTGGACCATTCGCTAGAGAAAGGTGCAACCTTTTATTAGCCATAGTAGGACATGTCTAAAAGAGCAACCAGTTCCCAACAGCAGTTTATTACTTACTTCAATACCTATAGATGTCTGAAGATTAGTCAAACATTGTATCATCATAACAGCTCAATAAATAATGTTTTATGCATACTAGAGTTGATTTACCACGTAAAATTATTTAGACTAACATAAAATACCATCATGAATACACAGTATATGATAGAATCAACAATATCAATTTATGGCCAAATGGAAACATTTCAACTGATAAAATGCTACTATGCACATATATTGATATGTATAATGTTACAGTTTAAAGAGGGAAGGCTCTGCTTTGTACCAGTTAGCTTCACTATTTTAGCAAACATTATCATATGCCACACAATAACCCCAAGGCACGAGTGCTTAAAAAAACCAAAAATCTCTTTGTTCCTTTGTGTGTTAGGCTCAGAACCCGGTGAAAACCTGAAGGAAATAAAACAATGAAATGCGCTTCCAGAAATCAATAACTCGCAACTCTCTTGCGCACATCGCCTAAATCCAATATTGCGGAAACATCCATGATGGTTAATATGAAAAGAAAGAGACCATTGCGCCATCCAAAACAATGCCAGTTACTGGAAAGTATGAATATAAAGTGCAATCATGACTAGTTTGTTGAAGCCATATCTTTTTAGTGTCAGCAAAATACTGCCATTTTTCACTATAGAAAGTCAGCTATGCAAACATCATTAGAGACCACAATTAATTTGTATTTGCTTAATGACCGTTTTTCTACGTAAGTGAAAAATGACTATAAAGTAGCATGAAAAAAGAGTAATGAATTAATGAATTCGGAGGTTAGGTGTGTTATTTTGTTTTGCTAATTATTTCAAAAGGGTTCTCACTCGTTCATTTTCAGTATTGTTGGTAGTCACTTGAGCTGGACCCCGCAGACATGCAATCTAAACATATACGTAGAACACACTTAAAAATAAACAGCAACGAAACATCAAAGCAAACATAAAACGTATAATACAAAGACATAGGCCTACCAGGTTTTTGACAGATTTGGTGAATGGAAACAAGTGAGCAATTCATAGCATAAAGTGTATTATTCAAGATGACACAGTCATTTCAAAAACTCATTTCTCAGAACTGCTGTCACAACATAAAATGTCTAGATATTTTTATTTTCTCGTGAACTTTCAGGTGATGTGATTATTGAGTAATCGACCAGTGATCATGAAATGAATTTCTCCTACGTAGTGGAATAGAGAAATCATTAAGACAAACTGAACTAGCGAGGTATTAAGGAAGTTCTCTCCTTTTTGGTTCAAAAACATCCATCAGCTTTCTGAAGATAGGCACAATCAATTAATTAAAGAACGGACAAAATCAAAATGAAGAATAGAAGTAAGATGAGTAATAAATCTCTTTAGGGAAACCCTAACAAATGCAAAATGCTTCCAAAGAAATTTTCAATTGGTAAAATAGAATTTGATGAATGATCAGTAAGACATCAGACACATTAAAGTTATTGTTTAGTCTATATTTAGCTCTATCTAACTTTGAGTTATAAATACTTGTTCAAATGTTGATTCAATGTGAGTAATGAGTGAGCTAATTCTCCAGATCAGAATGTGGTCTTACAAACAGGACATATAAAAAGCATTATTAGGAAATAAAGATTTCAAGCCGCCGCTTTCGAGAATTCTAGGATATTAATAGAGCCTGACAAAAATCGAAACGACACTAGATCAAACTACAGCTTAAAAAGCAGAATAGAGAAAGCTTTCTAGCCGAGGCTCTTCAAAGACAACAACGATAGTAATGTAATAATACTAACCATT
This sequence comes from Tubulanus polymorphus, assembly GCF_964204645.1. Classification (NCBI taxonomy): domain Eukaryota; kingdom Metazoa; phylum Nemertea; class Palaeonemertea; order Tubulaniformes; family Tubulanidae; genus Tubulanus; species Tubulanus polymorphus. The sequence goes on from NC_134025.1 coordinate 26,950,613, forward strand.
CCTTCCACATTACCAAAACTGTTTCTTCTTTCTTTCGTTTCCTTTTTCACTTTTTTCTCCTTCAGAGAAATACTGCGATCCCTCGTGAATAACGGCACCGCCGTGGTTTTATTGTTATCGGGTTTTTTCGATTCGTCTTGCGGGGGACTCCCCGGCATCGCTTGTTGTTGCGGGTCCGAATGCTCGTGATCGGTCAGATTTTCCGGATGACTGTCAGAGTCATTGCGTTTTGAGCTTTCGTCGCTATACCGCGATGATTCCTGAAAAAACGCACACGTATGATAAATATCAATAAACACATTCATCTATTAAATGAAAAAGAAAGAACTGGGTACTGTAAGAATAAATTTCGTACATTACTCACTCTTGATGGTATGTCATGGACATCTAAACCACTCGTTTGTGTGGTGAAAAAAGGTCTGAAAAGTAATTTTATTCGATACGTGACCAGAAATCTTTTTCAGTTAATGACATGTAAATTATTAATGTATATTCAAACCTGAGACTAGGTTTAGGTGTGGATAGAACACTCATTGTGTCCATTTCAGTTGTACTTCCTCCACTATCGCTGAGACCTTCGAGTTCGGCAAACAAAAGATCTTCGATTGCTTGCTGATTTTGCACCGAATCGGCCAGGTCCTGATCTTGTTCCGAGTCCAATACCTAAAATAGCAAGCGACGCAATTCGAAAATCAAAACTCAGACATTATCGACATTATTGCACTTTAATTTCTCCATGAAATCAATAGACCTAGTTCGCAATCTAATTTGCTTCGAATGAACAGCAATCAAGTTTATTGATGGAGAATTTAGAAGTTTTAATCATATCGAGTTGCGATGCACTCGACTTGCTCGAGAGTAGGAAGAGATATACTAGAAACACGTAGGCCTACCTCTTCAGAAAACTTCAATTTCCGCAATAAAGCCACGAATCTCTCCTTGATATTTCGTTGCTGGAAGAAAATATTGAAAAGTTAGGTGAAAAATTGATTACCGGATATAAAAAACATCGTTGTTTTTAGAATCCAATATTTATCAAACCGCCAACTGTTCAAATATTTCTCTTTTCTACAACACGCGCAAACACGGTATTCGAAACGTTCCAAATATCGATTGATTTCGCGCAACTCTTGCGGGAGAAGTGATCGTAATCAACAACTTTACACATGACAAATTCTTAAATGAATGGTATGATTAAAAGTTGTTTACAAATGGGGGAAGCATTAATAGTTCAGCAGACATAGATTAGACAAGAGGCGATCAATAGCATACCTTCCGTATCAAAACCCATACAATATCATACATGATGATTGAATCAAATATCACTCATCAATACTGTTAAGTAGTTCAATTAACCGATTCAAAAGCAATTGAGTTAAACTCAAAATGCTGTACATTACATGTGCCCTTCATTAACTAGTATTCAAGGAAATACTTTTGATTAGAGCAGCGCTTGACAATCGGAAATTTGTGCATCATAGACAGGGTGAATGTCGAAAAAATTCCAATTAAATATATCTGATTAATGCTCGCTTCATTGATTATTGCTTATTGCTAATTTGGTGTATGTTATTTAAAGAAGATGACAGAGCTTATTATCTTCTCACTACGGTTAAATAAACTCTCTCCGTCTCTCTCTCTCTCTCTCTCTCTCTCTCTCTCTTGAGCCGAGCGGACAGAAAATGATTCACGATTGGTCACACTGAGATTTTTTCAAATGGAAACGGGATAGAATCGATGAATCACAGCAATCTGTCGCGGTTAGAAAAAAGACTGACTGACGAGATTGACGAAGACGAGACATCCCTCACAAAACGTCGTCGTCGCGTTCGTTTAATACAATCACAACGCTTCTGAATAATGATTTTTTTTTCCTCGAGAGCAGGAACAGAATTAGAGTGCGCAAAGATCGATAACATCACGAAGGAGAAGGGACTGAAATACGCGTGTAAATGTAAAAACTTCACCAACGTTAAATGATCGAAACAAGATTCTTTGAAAAGCTATGAATAATGACAAAGGATATAAATATATATATATATATATATATATATATATATATATATATATATATATATATATATATATATATATATATATATATATATATATATATATATATATATATATATATATATATATATATATATATATATATATATATATATATATATATATATATATATATATATATATATATATATATATATATATATATATATATATATATATATATATATATATATATATATATATATATATATATATATATATATATATATATATATATATATATATATATATATATATATATATATATATATATATATATATACATCGGTATCTAACATTAGAAAGTCTGTAAAGTTAATGCCATTGTTGAATCGGTAAGATCACGATATCCGTGATGAAACAAATGTAAAATCCCACAATTGTTTAAAGACTGAAAAGTTTAACTAGACTATAGAAATATTTTGGATGGTTGCTACCCCCATTCTTCAGTCATTATAGACTACAGAAGCATGGTAGCAACCACCCAAAATATTTCTTGTATTCTAAATAAACTTTTTTGTCCTTCAACAATTGTGGGATTTTACATTTAAAGCCATTAGTGTTTCATTCGTCAATCGAAGGGTGCTGGGTTGAAACCTTATGACGATCTTTCTCCCCAACCTGCGAAAAATTCCTCCAGTAGGCGCGGGGACCGAATTACATTATACCATATTAGACTAATAAGGATTAAAGATATTACCCCACGTGATATGACGGCACGGGGTGGCCCACGCGACGGCTTGCGAGGTCGAGCCCTCGTGTCGTCGTCCTCCAGGTCGCTGTCGTCGTTCGATGAATTATCATCGTCGTTATAGTCGTGAGCGTCATCGTCGTCGCTGTACTGATCAGGAGACCGATCTGAAACAGAGAGAGAGAGAGAGACAATTACAGGGGTTACTTGTATTACTTCCTGCGTTCAGGTCGTAAGGATTAACAACGGGATTAACGTTAGCTGTAGAGCAGCTCGCGACCTGATAAACATCGCCCGGCGTCGCCGACAGACATTTCTTTTGTTCACGGAAAAAGAGCAAGATCCCGAAGACGTCGTCGGTAGCTAGGTAATATCATCACCGATACTGATTTGCATGATTTGCGTTCACTACCCGCGGGTGAGTTGAGGACACGCAAAAATAAATTGTCGCTGTGTCACGAGAGCATGAAATATTCAAGAAATACACGGCGAACCCACGTAGAACCGAATTACTGATCAAAGAAACAGTCGCAAAAAAATATGCCCCCAGCTGACAGCGATAATTGGGCTCATGCACTATTAGCAGCTTGTATGTATCTTTAACAAATGATAGACAAGATGACAAACTAATGAGAGGGGACTTTTTAAATGAGTTTTTCTTGTAGTTTTTACGCCGCTACGACATACGTTAAGAATATGTCACTCGAATTCATGGGACAATGCACATACTCCCTATGAGCGGAAAAATATGAGAATTTATCGAAGGAAATGGTGCAATTTGCCAATATTCTTGGTAACACGGTGATTCTCGCCGAGCATGATTAACAAGCTCGTTATATCGTTAATTACTATATTGTTGTGAGAATATGTTGATGCGAAATAGTCAGCCTCGTAGATTCTGAACTCATCGTCGCTTTGCACCATGACATTTTCTACTGAATCTGCGAGCGCTTACAGACTATCCTTGGACTACTTTCAGAACATCTCTACAGCTATTTTCACCGATTGATGTTCGTCGATCAATCAACGTCACCAAAAATCAGAACCGAATCCTAGAAAACCTGTCGGCGTCAGTGGATGCAGGTGCATTCCGAAAATAACGCGCACCGCAGTAGAAAACATACGCGCGAACAGGCACAACTATCGGCCAGAGAAATTTTACATTCTATATCATCAATTCATATCTAATCAGGAAATAAAAATCTTGTCAAATGATAATGACTATTTAGTACGTATTGTACTTTAGACCCGGACCTTGGAATAGCAATACGGGTGAATACATGTATTATATACGCCAACAGCGAGGAAACTGGTTTGTTAACTACACAGATACATTTGGGAATCAGCGAAGCTTGAGCCGAACAGCTGTACAACAATTTAAACAGCTTTTCGCCGTAACATCACTGTTGTTACCGCTATTATTGACGTAACTAACTACAGCCCCGAAATTAAATTTGTCCCGAGGTGAAAACAATCAGTAGAATCGACTGCCTGAACGAAAAATGAACTGCAGTCTCTTGCGGGAGCGTGATTTATCGCGTAGCGGCCTCGTGCGCGAATAGATATCAACACTTTCCGACGGGAAATAATTCACGTAAATCGAGGCAATTTAAATGATCATCCTCCTAACACGACGAGCATTACAATTTACAGCAAATAGGGATCGACTGAATAATCTGTTACCACCTAGAGGAAGAGCACGAGCCCATTATCGGCGTAATGACAGTAATTCACCCCATAAACTTGTTCAAGACTCTTCAAGATTTCTGCTGCCTGATATTCGTTTTTTTTTTCGTTCGATACACGCTTCCTAGTTCGTCGCTTATTTAAGGCTACGTTACGAAATAACGAATCTATTAAAAGGTTTCGACGAATACCTGCGTCAGTATTTCGCAATCTTTTGCGCCCATTATCGACGGGATCTACCGGTTGACTCGTGACGGACAGCATTTTCAATTGTGCCACTAGCGCTGACCGTTCTTTTAAGTCGCTATACAGATTCAGCTCGGGGTCGACCGATTGTTGTAGCACCTGAAAAAAATAGAATTCCCTGACAATAAACGCTGTGTAAATAGTGCATGCGGTTATGGCATGTATTATGTATTGGTTAATCTATGATTTGCACAGTTAATAACACAAGTTCCAATTATCATTTTCCCGGTATATACAACTAAATACGGTATATAAACAGCACAGCAGGGATAATGAAGAATCGTGCTTTTTTAGGCAATGAACAAGAAAACTTTACTGATGCCTTGAAAAATGACACATACATTGCGTAATATTATCAATAATGAATAATATAATATAATCTTTATACCGGTAATATTAACGATCAATGAAGTTATTTTGGATTTTAATATATCGATAATTGAATTGATCAGCAACCAGTCTAGCCTCTATATATTGATGACGTAGGGCACATCCTCGTAAAAAATTATTATAAAAATTCATCAAAAATTAAATAAGAGTTATGAAATATATCGAATAACTTAATAAACGCAGAAATTCACAATTGTAATTGTTATTTGAAACACCGATATTGATGATGTAATGCACATCAATTCACACAGAACCCCTCAAATAACGTATCAATGCATTAACATTATTGATACGGTTTTCACCGCATCAAAAAACATACTGTCTAACGCGGTGCCTGAAGGAATGTCAATACACGAGACGCGATCATGCAAAACCAAGGTGCAGGAATATGAACCGCTATCTGGAAGAAAACATTTCTAAAAACAGTTTCAATATTCAACACGCAACGATCATAAACGAATTCGAATATCGATGATTTATACGACAAATGAATTCCTGAAGCGATCGATCGAAGCAGAATGTAAATATTGAACTTTCCGAAATGGATTCAGCTAACAGCTCGTTTAAAACGATTCCGGGTAAACTGGCAACCTATAAATATCGCTATGGTGACTAACCAAAGTTCACGCTTAATACCCATAAATTAGGTTTGAATTTTTGATCTCGTCGCTAACTATGACGAGCAGGATATAAGCTCGTGTCATGGTTATTTCTTTTATGACACATGGTTATTTCTTTTAAATATATTTCATAACTATTATTTTATTTTTGATAAATATCAAATAAACATGTTTGAGAGGATGTGCCCTACATTATCAATCGGGGCTAGTCTGGTTGTTGGTCAATTCGATTCAATTCAATTATCAATACATTCTAATTCAAAATAAAACTTAATCCTTCATTATGTAATCTTTTATTATGTTATTCATTGTCGAAAATATTAAGCAATATTAGACGAGAAGATACACAATATCCGTGTATGATGATGAGCGACGTTTCGGCTAACAACTGTTAACCACCATCAGGCGTGGGTATTAATCCTGATGATGGCTAACCGTTGTTAGCCGAAACGTCGCTCCTCAAATACAATCATTCTGATATAGAATTTTTCAATCTTGGCTTCGTTATTGTGGGATTTCTCTCGTTATTAAGCAATATATATATATTTTTTTTCAAGGCATCAATAAACTTTCAAGTTGGTTTTCTTGTTTTCGTACAGTGACGACTTCCACATTCAAACGTCGTCGGATTACGACTAAATGGTGTTTATACAATAACAGAAAGCAGAATTTCCGATTCCGTGCAATCAGTATAAATCAAGACGATTTCCATCGAATGAACGGAAAGAGCACCGCGAGACGATGCACAGAAATGCTCATCAAACCGATCAATCTTCAGCGTTGACTGCAAAGCTCTATAAAGGTCTGCGATGGCATTTTATGCCCCGACAAAGGCAAATATTCCGAACAAGAATTCATAAAAACCTCACAATCGTAATGCATTTGGCCTTTCTCTCTGATGTTGTTATATATTCAACTCGTTATATTTTTCACTGTACCTATTTGAAGGCGAGAACTGTGTCTCAACAGGAGATTTCACAAGAAACCAAACCTTTTAAAATACTAATAACTAATGTAAATAGGAATAGAGCCGAACAACGCTAAGTATTTTTGCTCGCAAAATAGTGAAGCTTTTCAACTGATACCATGTAAATTCTGTGTTTTAACCCTTTCTCTGCTGACTAATTAATACCCTATGGTGTTGAAGATTATTTGAAAATTTTTGAAAAAATTCACTCCAGTGCATTAAATAACAGGCATACTACTATAATGCGTCTACACCACTGTGCGGTGTATTGTTAGTTAGGCCAACTTATATTCAACTGTGTTTGACAGGTGCTGCCATCTTTCAGATGATAAAAACTAACAAGATAAAAACTAATTACCAATTATATCAATACACCGCAATGCGGTGTACTAGCAAAGTCCATCACCGATTTATACACAACATGTTAACCCTTTCAGTGCATCTACACCGAGTGCGGTGTAGATGCACTGAAAGGGTTAACATGCCAATATTCATCTCTGTTTATGTATACAACTACGTATTATAGGGTTTACATGTATTCATGTTTTGTACTGTATCCATATTGTCTTTCGTAAGACTAAGTTTGTCAATAAAGTAAAAGCAAACTCGGTTAAGTCAAAAACAGTTGGTCGCTATTTATAAGAAAATGCTAACGATCAATAATGAGGCCATGATTTACCGGTAGCCTCGCCTCGCTGCCTCGTCAAGGAGATATAAAATGGCTGCTTTAGCCTTAACTGTTTATTCAATCGAGCGATGAAGCGTATAATGCGAAAAAACACCAGCAATGTAATTCTGATTATATTATATCTTCACGTAAGGAATATCAGTGAACCTACATTCATCGCTATCAAATCTCACGAGGAATAGATTCCGACATATGAAAGAATACTCATTACTAAACTATTCAGGAAAAATTCCTCGTCGTCGTCGTCGTTGCGTTCTACTGACCAAAACCAGAATATAGCGCCGCGTGATCTATATTCATCGAGCTCGTAGTCATTTCATTGACTGCGTTTATCCGGTCACTTGGGGGTCGGAAACATTTCATCATCGAGTATGTGAGCCATTAGTCGCACGCGAGTTAATACAGCCAAAAATGACCGACCACTTCTACTCCGTACTGGAGTGACAAAATGCATTAACGGCAAGCCGAATACCGTGATAATGATAATCATATGAAAATTAAATGCAACCAGAACAAGTTCGGCAATTAGCTGACCACAAATGTCAACACGAATTACAGTAGTTAGTATGTGGCACACGCTGTATCAAGAGATAGCTAAATATTTGAACATTATCCCGAGTGAACGTATATTATATACTTATGTAATGTCGAGCTCAAATGACGCAACGTGAATCAAAATGCAAGAAATAGAAAAAGTTCCAAGAGTGCGCATGATATTAAATACCTAATGACTACCCCTGATAGCTTTACGATGATAAACGCGATGGCCTATCATAAACCATCGCTAGAGGCTTCAAGAGACTTAGCCTACATGGAAATTGCATAAAATTCGTCTGGCATAAGATAAAATCTGCTTTCTGCCATACGCTCGATGATCAATAATTTTCAGACACCGAATAACCAGTGCAACAAGACAAGAATCATAATGAACTATTTGCGTTATTCCCACGTTGGCCTTGGAAGGAACCTATCAGCATATCGGAGCGACGAAAGTGGGTTAGCAAACAATTTTTTATGATAAACCCTGCGCTGTTCAATGAGTGAAGTGCAATTACATGTTTGCAAGATGAAATGACATACCTGAGACATGTTGATTTGTCCAACAGCTAGCGTTTTATAGCCTAATATTGTCCGATTTTTGTAACGCTTCCGTCTTTGTAACATGATGTGTAATTTGTTGCCATCGCGTTTCAGGAAATGCGGGTACTGTAAGAAGAGAACAGAAGCCATTACTTACAACACAATACCGGATATTACGTATCAAAAGAGTTAATTTGTGAACGCGGCGATTTCCTGCGAGGATATCGTCATCCGACTCGGGCTGGATTTGAAAACAGGACGCCCACCTATTGAAAATTTAATCATTCATAAACCATGCTTTTTAAACAAAATATTTCGCAATGAAACATGGAATTTCTGCAATAATAAACACCGTGCAGAGCGTTATGCGGAGATAATGAAGTGAGCCTTCTGGGGTTGATCATTCACCTGATTGTCATGGATAAAAATGCAATTACAGCATCGCGCTGTTCTGAATTACGACCACAGTTGTACAGCTCAGCACCGGATTATAAGCTCGCGCGAGCAATCCTAGTTCAGTCACCCATGACCCTTGTTTACCGGGCTGACCGGAATACAAGCAATACCAGTCGGGGCCTTAGGCTGTATAGAAATTCGGCAAATTCATCTCTATCCATTCGCAAATGACAAGCGGACAAATTTCTAGTTCTTTATGTCAAATCGATGTATCGGGCTATCAGACGTCAGCTAGTTACTGATAACCATCGAGCCGTTTTAACTCTGGTCTAATGAACGGCGATTTGAAGATCGCTGTATAGCTTTAACCAGACATTCCATCATCATGAGCAATAACACTGTGTCACAGGCATCTCTAGAGATCGTGTCCAGTTCATTCATATGTGAACAGCACATGTTAATGGACGCCTAGTTTATACACACCACTAGTCTCGCCGAATAATGATAAATGAACGGTAATCTTCTTAAGAATACGAAACGTCGAAAACACTCTACTCTCAATAACTAGGGGTAAATTTATCAACCCGTATCGAATAGACCTGAAAGACTGTATTGACACGCAATTACTAACCTGCAATGAAAATGAGAGATCCAGCTCTGTATCCAAGAAACCATTTGGTGGTATCACAATCTCGTTGGAGCGCAATGTTCTTTTCGAACTCTGAAAATATACGATATAAACAAAATGAAATGATGGAGCGAAAATGGTTCCTCATCGCCCATAATTCTAAAGGTAGAAGGCATTAGCTCGACGCTGTTATTTTCTTTTGAATGTATCTATTTTTGGAACAGCTTTTGTTTTTGTATATCAATGACTTATAAAACAAACTACGATATACACAACACGAAATAATGGAGTGAAAAATGGTTTCTTAAATTGCCGCCCATAATAAGACATTTCTATTCCTGTAACAAATCAGGAAGTTACACGACTGACAAATTGCGAACAGATTCTTTTGAAAACAAGACAGAATTAACTTAAATACTGTGCATATAAAAAGTGAAGCTAATATTCGAGCCGTGTATTAATAAACTCATACAGCAGCTACTGGTTTATTAGCATACCTATGCAAAAAGCATACCAGCACTTAATACGTTATAAGAGATCATAAACGGGAACATTTGGATGAAGAATTACTGGCTGAAATAAACTTCTCTTTATTGGAAATCGTTAGACGGGCAGGCTTTCTAACCGTTAATAGAAAAAGCAGATTATTATCGTCATCGTGAACCGCAGAGAATCTCCTGAGGCAATGTTTATCGTCAAATGTCCTTCATTTTATATGTACTAGCAAGAATCTTCTTTACGACTTCATGCCGGTGCCATTATCAAACGTTAATGTCATCAATTTTGAGCCGTTCTAATATAATATGGGAACATGCGCATCTCGTACTGTTTATATAAGACTAACACGGTAAAAGCCAAGCCATGTGGAAACAAATGCACGCATCTCATCTCGCGGCGAGGAATGCCTACTAACGGCAAGGACAAATTATCAAAATGAATCGACTAGCAGCCCGGAAATTCCGAGACATTTACAACTATAACTTCCCTCAAGTTCACTAGAGAATCGTAACAACACTTCATATTAGTTTATCTTTGTGGAAGGTGTGATGAATTAAATGAATGGTTCGTGCCGATTGATGTATATATGTTCGCTAAGTATCCGTACTTCAAGCAGTAGCAGCTGGATTCTTGTATTGTATATCATATGAATTATCACTCGGTAATAATCAACTTCGTTGTTGAACAACAAGATATAAAACAAAAGTATTTATCAGTCATAAGTATGCTCACTATGTGTACCGGAGTAGGTACTTTCTCGAGACAAGATATATCGGTATCTCCTATTTCGATATGAGAATTTCAGATAAAGTCTGATCTACCTACATATTTTCAAAATGCCTTGCTATTCTGTTTCTATATTAAGCCCCAAAGGGCCGATTTGTGGTGACACAGCTGATAAGATCATGTAAATGCATTTAAAATGCGGTTTAAAATCACGTTCACGTTCACAACAGACAACACGAATATTGTCATTCCACACACTCGCTCGAACTCAATTCTCAAAGATTTCCTCTTGGTTTAATCAGGAAATCAAATATTGTATTACACAACTTTCATTGCGAGCAACTAACAACGATCGAATCCCCAAAGCCAGAAACTTTCCTGCCGGGCTCCTCTGGAGAAAAACAGTATATCTGTGTGTAGAACGATGACTTCAGTTGATCAATCAATCAATTTGGAAGCGAGAAATCCGACATCAATTACATTTATAATCAAATTCCTTCGAAGACAACAACGTTTCAATGTGAACGACTTATTAGCAGCAGTACGCTTCAAACGATTGAAACTTCATCAATTAACTTCGACAAAGAATACTTCTATTCCAGCAACATACAAATACAATTAAAACTCTCAAATCCAGCTGACTACATTTTCAACCCATTCAACAATATATATGTCATACATTCACAATGACAAGTAGACCAACATTCTGAAACAGTCTGTACTGAATGATACTATTTGTATATGATACTTAACGAAGTTGTGACAAATAGTATTAAATCTACTGGTCATGGTTTACGTTCTAACCAAAACAGAGAATTTGTTGGGGAACAGCGTGTCAATTTCAAAAAGTCTATTGCACATTGCACGTTGGGTAGAATACTGTTTGGTTACCGGGGTCCGTTTCACGAACCGGGAATTGAACTAACAACCAGCATCAGAAATCTATCTGCTAGGTATAAAATACCACAGTGACAATAAGAAGCAATGGTAATCATTGATATTGAAAATTTTGAAATATATCTTCGGAATAAATTGTCATTTCAATAGTGAATTTCGGTCGAGCCTTTGTATCATAACCTCAATGATCAAGGCAGCAAATATCCAATAACTGTCGATATAAATAAAATCCAATGGGCTAGATAGAAAACTGAGGTATTCAGCAGCATTGTTTGTAAACATTTGAACGGTAACTGACGTCATAAACAAGAAAAAATATGATCGGCAGCACACACCTGTTACTAAACACCAATATACAACATTTCTAAACTAAATTCTCAATACACAGAACAAAGCAAATCGGTAATAGAAGCAGAACTTGACGTTTGATCATTATTTATGTGTATACGGTTATACTTGCCTGCATTTTAACTGCCAGTGTGACTGATGTTAAATCGCTATCCAAAGGCTTAAGGACGATCAAACGCGTTAAAGTCAAACTGCATAATCTGAAAATATATAAATCAGTGTTATCAAATAGGCTTGTCATTTAAGATATTGAATGGATTTGCGACCAAAGTTAGTATTGGGTGAGGGTTCAGTTTCATGAAAAAGTTTAAGCCTAAAACAGTTAAGTTCGAATCATTGTTATCGAAAATATGAAATAACCGATAGCGATTAACATCAATTTCAATTAAACTTGTTCGTGAAACCAGCGCAGGTATTCATTCCAATCTACCCCTCCAGGGTTCATAACACTGTAGGTCTAGGCGGCCTATATGGTAAGTTGAATGAATTCAAACATTTCCATCATTTTAATCTGGTCCGATTCAGTACCATACAAATTTGAAATATCGAACACTGCGACCGGGATCTTTCGAACTGTTAAAATAACAGTTGATTTCATTCTGGCATCCACATGCATTTCTGCTTGATCTACATTCTAGGTTTCTTGTGTCTGCACTGCAATCGCTAGTCCAAACAAGCGTGCATTAAGATAGGTTTCCATAGCAACGAAAACTACACGTGAATGGATGAAAAATCTGGTCAAATTATGTTTACATTTCTTTTTCAGATAAAATCAATATTTCCCAATGACCTTCTCGGCATGATGCCTGTTCCACATATTTGTGTAAGGGTTAGAAAATCATTTTGTTATTAGCCAAAGCTTAGATTCTATTACTTTAATATTATCATTAGTAAAATTAGAATAACTGACAAAAACTGACAAATCCTGGAATGATCAAAGCTTCAGTATACATTGATATTTCAAATGATCAACTCCCACATAACATACAACTGTGAATGTAATGTAGTAGGCGCCTTGAGACAAAAGGCCCCACCCAACCACCAGGCCCAACAAACAATGGAAGTATATCCACTTACTACAAGCACACAGGAAGCAATTTATTTATGAAGAATTTGCATGTAGCGACAAAAGTAAGGATCAATGACACTTCAACTTTGGATTCATAAAGTTTATTATCAGTCAACGTTTCATAGCTAGAATAATAGGGGGCGCGTGTGTACACCCACAATTTCTAACCAAAATACCCAGTTATATTCGCATTTAAAATCTATACCAAGTTAATGATTAATGGGATACGAGGATTAAGACGCGACATACCTCGGGATACAACTCGGGGATGACTTTTCGACTTCCCAAGTGGCGAATAATTTCATAGGGACGGGTTTTTGAGCCGTCCCCGCTGACGGCTGACGCACAGTCCTGTCCGCCATCTTTCCTTTCCTTCCTTCGTCATTGCGCATGTGCGACTTCATTGACATTTCGAGGTAAACAAACGCACGTGGTTATCTGTTATCTTCTTATCGCGCTGGGTGAGCCGGGTGTACACCTCTGTCCTATCTAAATATCCTTGTTTGCCCTGTGAAGTCACGGATATGATAATTTCACATCTGTAACAAAATCAACTACACCAATCTGTGAAAATATTATCCGTATTTTATTTTTCTATAAATACATTTCATTATTATCCACCGGCATTAAACATTAATCAAATTCCTAACTAATCCATTTTATTCGTATGGGCAGACAGTTTTAACATGCTGCCTACATTATTCGAATGTATATCCTCAAAACAGACGGCGATAATCTCACAAGTCGACCCACGCATCCTGACCAGCTCGCGTCTTACAGCCGAATGACGAACTGCTGTACTGTGACTGGGTTCGAGAGATGGCAGCACCGGGGTAAGGCAACATATGGCCAGATCAGCGTTATGGCAAAGTTTCCAGGTAGAAATACGATTCAGAATAGTAACAGATCTTCTTTCAGCATTTTCTGGTGAATTAAATAAATATTGCTCATCCCTGTTGATGATTTTACTAAAAATTACTTAAAAGTTAATGTTCTGGGGTTCGACCCTAAGGATAGATAAAGGCCACCCTGGCATGTGGGTTATTTCGTGGCATTGACTACGTTCGAGGCTGGCCAATTGAGATCCCTTCTTCCGTTTTCAAAAAGTTTTGATCGCCGTTTATTGAAAATTTTCAATTAAAATTAATCAATGGACGCTCCATCGGGCTTCAGACAGCGTAAGTGTACGTCATTTTTTATACTTTTGGGTGAGGTGGTGAGTTTACCAGTTATCAGAAGCAAAGAACTATGTTAAGATTCAAGATATTGAACTCGTAAAAAAGTCGCAAATTCCAATTCAATTAACAAATTGAAATAATCGATGTGTCAAATATTTGGAGAAATTGCAAGCTTGCCAGAAGTGTAACAGCAAGGCAGCTGCTGCTGGATGTCACTCAAGTTTTTGTAACAAATCTTTTGCCTTGAGTGTTAAAATTTCAAATTCAAAACTTTTGAATGGTTACTTATCGTACACTACAGCCAGAAAAATTAATAAGCAGACCAATCTCTGAGCCGCGAGGGATCCTCGATCTGAACCACCAGTCCAGAGTATTGGTTGCCCAAAGAAGATGGGAAATGCAGTATTACAAATCATGGAATTAGTGGAAAAAAATATTTGGTTGTTAGTTCTTTCTTAAGTCTCTTTCAATAACCTGAAGTTCAAATCAATGATTTCTTATATCATTGAAATTTTCAATTATTGAATTAAGTGGGATTTGAACCCAAATAAATGTGTGAATTTTTGTGGGATTCAAATACACTTGAGGCTTCCCTCGGACGAATTGAATCAATTGTTATTTACTTAATAAAATCATAACCAGTCATTCTGAATTCACTAGATACAGACGCAATGTATAGATCAAAATGGTTTTTCATTTATTTTTTTAAGATGTTGGTGTTAATTGTAAAGATATTTTTTCCTTAAAAACCTGCCAGGTACAAAGCAAGTAATATATGTCTGGTAGGCCTAAGTCTGGTACATATATACTAAAAATCTACCAATTTAATATCTGAAACTCGCCATTCATTCAAAAGTAAGGTGGTGGACAACTTGGTGAAGGGGTGATGGTAAATCTTATCTTATCTATCGAAGTAGAATCTATATCTTGACTAACAACCTTCTGCATTTATAATCATGGTATGGTAATACATTGCTTACTTACTTGCACTAATGGTCTTTCATACATGATCTTGTAAACTGTAGCAACACACTACTTAGATTGACTACTTCCTCTCACTGATACTTTCACAGCCTAACTCAGGTTTAAAATATATGAGTTTGCATTATATAAATCCTCGCATATACCAGCATGTATTCATATCAATAGTATATACTATTTTCGACTTGTCTGCCCAAATCACTTCTCAAGATTTGAGGTAAGTTTGTATTGGCTGGTATTTATCAGAATCCTCATTGTATTTATCTGCTGATTATGATAGTATGCTTGAATTATACAGTAATAAATCGGAAATAAACAACATACACCTTATTATTTTATCATATAGCTGGCCAAAGAAGAGCCAAAGCACCCAGACAGCCGAGAAACCAACCGCAGAATCCACAGTTATTTGATGACACCAGTAGTTATCCTCCACAATATGGCACCCCAGGACAGGGAGGTTAGTATCAATATTTACTGTTCATTATCGTTATCGTTGTGTCTTATTGTCTATTACATATTATCTTTACCTTTGTTATGTTCGAGATTAATTTCAGTGTTTATTTTTCCAATTCTTTAAAAGTGTTTACCATTTTATATCACATGTGCCTGGATGCATGTAGTACACGTGTATGAATTATTTTCAGATGCCATAGTCCGTTTTATGCCAGGTACCGTTTCCTCTATGGGTTGCTTTGATTCCCATACTTCATTAGGACAAAATGCAATAGCTTTGCAAATACACAAATTGATATTTGCTTAAATTTCATTGTCATTATCTATTCTATTATGAAAGTTGCAATTCTGCATGAAAATGTTATACACTATCACAGCCTGTATATTAGTAGTTTTCTTGATATTTGATTAATATTCTTTCAGACAATAGCTTTCCCGTTGCATCTGAAGGTAGCAGTATTTGAAATACATTTGCTAACTTTGCGAGGTTTTTATTGTGCTGCAAGTTTGTGTAGATTAATCAAATTAATCAAATCTATGTTCTATCACAGTGGAAGAACTGACAACAGAAAATATAGAATTTATACAACAGTTTTTTTGTGGCTAATTATATAGTGTTTGTTTTATCCAACCCTGCACGACGGAATATCGGGTAACTTTATCAACCCATGGCTGTTTTTAAACTTTTTGCTTCTTTTGAATTCAACACTGACACAGTGGTAATATTGTATAGTAATTAGCAAATATGCTGAAAAAGGTTTCATACGTGGGTTTTTCAGGTGTTCCTAAGTCTATGAATCCAGCTATGTTCAGATCGATCCGTAGGCTAAGTTCAATTGCATGCATTCCTGTTTATCAATTTTGTAGTTTATCAATTGTGCGGTTAATCTCTTACATTATTTAATTTCTATGTGAATTAAGTTTTCTTAACAATGATTTTGTTACAGGTTGTTCTTTTCTAACAAATTATTAAATTTCTAACAAATTACAAAATACTTTATGAAAATAAATTCATTGAATTATCAAAAAATCTTACGAAACTTTTCCTTAAACATTATATGAACATTTTTCACAGGATATGGCATGCCACCCGGGCAGCAGTATGGACAGCAACAGCCCTACCCTGGACAACAAATCTTTAATGATCCAATGGCAAATATGGCCATGCAGTATGGTACTTCTTTAGCCGACCAAGGAAAAGAATATGTACACAAAAATGTAAGATTTTGTGTTTGCTCACTAAATCACACTCAGATTTCTAATCATTTCATAATCCTATGATTTGAATTTGTTTTCTAGTTGGAGAAATATGTTGCTACGAGCAAATTAAAGTACTACTTTGCTGTAGATACCACATATGTTGCCAAAAAATTAGGATTGGTCCTCTTTCCTTACTCACACACGGTACGTACTATATTCAACAACTATATGCTTTGGTGGTTTGAAATAACATACACATGAAAATCTATGAAATTGTACATTACAGGATTGGTCTATGAGGTACAATCAAGATGAACCTGTGGCTCCACGCTATGAAGTGAATGCTCCAGATCTCTATATTCCTGGTAAGGGAGGCTGTAAATAGTAGAATTAGCCTTTATCCATCTCTGTTTTCTAATTTAAGCCTTTATCATTTCAAGTGATGGCATTTGTGACATATTTACTGGTTGCTGGTTTGGTGCTCGGAACGCAGTCAAGGTATAACGCCGATTCGACTGATGGTTATTGAATGTTTTGAGGGGTGCAAATAGAATACTATGTATGGTATGCAGTGCTGTTTAATATTATTTGCAGGTTCACACCGGAGCAATTAGGAATTCAAGCTAGTTCATCATTAGTGTGGGTTGTCATTGAAATAATTGCGTTTCTATTCACCTTGTACGTAATGAATATAAAAACGGACCTGAAATATCTGGATCTTATTGCATTTTCTGGATATAAGTTTGTCGGGTATGTTTAGACCATTTGAATAAGAAGATGTTTCTGATCAATGAATGCCGGTTATTCATTGATAAATGTTCTGATATATCTTTAGGATGATATTTAGTCTTCTGTGTGGTCTTATCTTCCAAGGAAGTGGATATTACATAGTTCTGCTATACACTAGCATTTCTGTTGCTTTCTTTTTGGTAAGTTTCTCTTTTCAGAAGTAACTTCTCATCATGTGATTGATAAATGATTGATTCTAACTAACTGAAAGAACAGGGGAGTTCTGATTTATCGTATTATTCTATTGCAACAGGTTAGGACACTGAAAGTTCAAGTTCTACCCCACGCAGACCCGGACAGCTTCAGTCACGGAAATAAACGACGAATGTACCTATTGCTGTTCATCGCTGGTGTTCAACCTATTCTCATGTGGTGGTTATCCAGTCATATCATGTTTTATACACCGAAACCTCAGTTATAAACTGGCTACATGTACAACGCGATAAGATTTCTATGACAATGACTAGGAAAATTTCTATGACAATGACTAGGAAAGTTGAATATTTTGCGCAGATAAAGCACAGTGTATTGTATATACACATGTATCATCTATATGTACTTTCCGTCAGAGTTTTTTGATGTTCATTTTGATTATTTATAGAACTAGTATTATACAGATATGAACATGTGTATTCGAGGGTATATCATTGTCAGGGAATACCATGAATTTTCAACTGATAATCTGACTAAACCGATGTTGATTTCCCTGATTACCTGTCTATTCAATGTGGCATAGTTTTTCTTTTCTCAATGTGGACCATATTTCGTGATTCTTGTAATCCATTAAATGCATTTGATAAAACGCATTCCGATCCGCTAGTTTCACCATGGTCACCTCTCTACCCAACTGGTTTAAGTTTTTTGTGTTACCAATGTTTTGTGCTTCATTTTGTTAGTCAATCATGTGTTATTGTAAAGTACCACTTGTTAAATTTTCTCTAGAAACGCTCTTACTATTGAATGTACAGTTATCTTTGCATGATGATACATACGATCTATATTTTGTACATGATTGTATAAAGCTACCCTGAATTAGTGCAATAAATGCTTCTAGAATTGGAAAAATTTTGAATATTAAAAGATGAAATCTTCCTCTATCATTTACCGTTAGGCGAAGGGGCAAATGTTCAAATGGATGATTCTGGTCTTTGGATACACAACTCCTTATAATCCATCAATTGATATTGTGCTTGAACTAAAATATGTAAATAGTAAATAAAAACAGTATTGTTTTTAATTTGTGGTTTTGTTTTTGTCTTAGGACGGTTAAGACAAATTATACTCAGTAAAGGCTGGTATGATTCGTCAGTTGGCTAGCCAAGATTTAAGAAATTCAGTAACATCGAGGATTATCAAGTTTTGTCGTTACAGAGCATGCTCCCTCTATTGGATTAGTGAATAGACTTCACCGCTGAAGTGTGTCAACTTCCTCACGAGGGGTATGACTTATTTGCATCCATGATTATGTCTCCATCAATCAGTTTCCACGCATCCTCAATACATTAAAGAAATCTTCTGTTTTGTTAAGGCACATCCAAACTCCAAAGAAAAAACTTAATACATAGTTGTAGTGTGTAATGTTCAATAACATTTATTTCTGATATTCACATTTTTTTACAGACATACATATATCTACTCCCTCAGTGTGCATGGTTACATAATATATTAATTAGCTGACACGTGACTAGCAGAACGAAGTACTTTTAGCACCGAGATATTTCTGTCAGCAACAATGGGCGAAGGAAAAAACAACTAGGAAATTAATAGTTTTCGAATTTTCATTATCCAATATCAAAGGCAATAAAGTGTAGCATAGACGATCTTTCCAATAAAATAGAACACATATCATTTCCCTTCATAAATTGACAGCATTTATATTTACAAAGGTGTTATACAGAAAAAAAGGTGTCCCATCTTGCCATGGCAAAAGAAAAGAAAAGAAGAAAGCGATTTGGTGGTAGATCCATTCATCGGTCATTTGTTGTATATATATACTATGTTCTTTCGTTGAGATTTCAAATTCTTTTTTTCATTTAAGAACATTGTTGTATGTTGATTACTACCTCAGTAATATATATTCATACACATATGTCACAAGATACAACATCACAATATGATAATCTGTACACAATCAAAACTATGAGACGGCAAAAACCTGTTTGATATTCACTAACTTATCTCTATAGAGAGGAGAAAACTGGTGAAGCAAATCCTTGAGCAATTCAATTGAAAAAATCCAATCGATTTTTTCGAGGCAGAGTTGCTACACTTGCAGTACCTCGGAGTAATTCTGGGTATATTCGCCCATATTTAGGGTTACCTATATAGGCAAAGTGTGTGTATGTATTGCTTTCGAAGTTATACCCAAATTAACCCTCAGGAATTGCATATATTCATTTATCAATCTATCTCCATAGTCCTATAGTAGTTGTTTTTCAAATGATACATAGTTCTTCGAAGTCCGTTAGAAATACATGCATTTCCTCATTCATTATTACATTGTCTGGTGTCAGGAAAACAAACATTTTATCACATGCTCTTGAAAATCCATTTTCATTAAATATACATAATTCAATAATATTTCATCACAACAAAATGACTAACACCAGTGAGTCGCTAGTGTATGTGGACAAACGTCATTCAGTGTGAGAGAATTATGATGAAAGTATTCAACATAGACAACATGTAATATGAGTCATACAAAAATCTCACATGAAATTATTCATTATTTTCGCAATATTTAACATTAACAATACATATAACTCGCAAATCTGTTTCAATAACAATCAATTACAGATTTTAAGCGTTCATGCATTTGGCAAGATGACATATTCAAAAAAAATACAGATCTCTCATTTCGCCAATACGCCCATTTAGAACAAAAGAGACTCACTTTTATTTTAGCCGGTTACCAGAATTTATAATTTAATAATTGCTTTAAAAATTGATTACATAAAAAATTACCATGAATAATAAGTAATTTATCATTTAGAATAAACAGCACTTCAATTAAAAGTGATGAAAACTGAACTATGTGAATGTATTCGGGACAGACAGTGGCGACAGCGTCATTAAATGACTTCTCGATCACTTTCGACACGCATCATCATGATACCTCCTTTTCAATGATTTACGATAAAAGATATGCAAAATATAAAGATTTCATTTTACACCGTTCATCTTGTATAATAAACTCTATAGTATAGCTGTTTTGACCGCCACAACGAATACGAATTGTCAAATTTAAGTAAATAAACACCCTGGCCGGGATACATATGACTCCCACAGTAAACTTCCTCATGGCAGTCTCGTCGATATATGGGAATGATTTCATCAGTCGGTGGGCGGTTGTCCTTTTTCTTTGATCCCTTCTCTACATCCCCCTTTCCAGCCTCGGCGTTAGCTCCTGAAACATATCAAATGACATTCCAAGTAGCAGTTCTTTAAGCCGGGCATACTCAAAAATTCCAATCGATGGTGACAGTTTGATGTTGTGACAGAGAACACTACAAACTAAAGTAATATGTAAGAATACACTTCACTCTAGAGTGAACACCTTAAAACTGAAACATTATTAATGAGCGAAACATAAGAATCCTCGAAGAGACATAATGACCCATGAATCAAAACATGAACGAAATGTCGAAATCTCATTTAGAAGCCGGTACACTTGCTGTCACACATGATCTATTAGCCTAATTCACAGTTATTGGCGAATGTGTAAGGTTCAAATGGTTGTGGCGTGACATTCTTGCCTCAGGCGAGTCTGATGGGGAAATCAAAGGATTACCGAGCAAATTGCCGAGGATGTATTTTTCACGTATGAGTTAGCTTTGAGGTCTGGCGGACTGGTAACAACATTTTCAAAGTGTGGTTTCTTGAAGAGAAATAACCAGACTTGGTTATTGCTTCCGGGTGGTTCAAAAAAGCATCTAGCATCATCAAAATACAACACCAGGGCAGCAAATTTTAGATATATGAAACATTAAGAATGGTGACTATCTAAAACTTCATAAATTTCAAACACTGCTGTAAAAGGAGACATCATTTTTATAGACCAGCTTTAATTCTACCTCTGCAACCATTTACTTAACCTAAAAAAAGTCAATTGAGTTTACTGAAGGGATTAAAGTCTAAACTTGTCTGAAATACCAGCCTCAAGGTGGTTGGAAGCATCTCAGATAATCCAGTGAGGTGTGGGAGAGGGGGCTTCAATAGAATACTCACCACCGCTTTCTTCCTCTTCATCTTCCTCATCACTGGACTCGCTAACGTGTACACTAACAGCATTACTGGGAGCTATTGTCCACTCGAAGTAGACACCGAAACCTATATCATAGTTATCAGTAGCGAATTCCCAAAATAAACACGTACCATCTTCATGTGTCGGAACTCTTACCTGCGAAAAATATGAAAAAAATGTCCTGAAACTTGAACCTATAATCAAATACTAATCATCTTGTGTATGCATAGATTTATTCTTAAAAATCATGATATCTGTAAGTCGTAGAAGCAATTGCAAGGAATTTGTTTTTCTTTTCAACATTTTTTAGAAGAGGTGTATTAAAAAACCCATAATAGGAATGAAAAAATAACTATCAATTCTGTTTTCTTGACGTCAGGAAGATTAATTCTTACCTTCAGAGTTTATTCAAAATGTTTATCTAAAATAAGGCTGAAGATAGAAGAAAGAAGTAATCTTCCAGAAATGTCAGGATAACAGAATTTATAGTTATTGTTTCATCACTATAGTGGGTTTCCTAAATATAACTGATCAGGGGACATGTACTAGGAATAAACACACTAAACACAAGATATTGACAACATAGACAGACCTGTGACATCAATAAAACGTTTTACACCCCATGGATAAACATAATATAGATGATAAATATGACAATAAAATAGCGTAATTTCATGCAAGCGAAATGGGTAAGATGTCGTGGGGCCAGGAGAACTATCTACCGTATTCTATCACAGGAATGATCTAAGCGTATAATTTACGACAACGTAAAAAGGGAAATGAACGGAACTGGTATGGTAATAAGGCAGAAGACTTTGATCACCAGGTTACACAGATTCAAAGCTCTATTCATGTTGAAGATTGCGGCTGCAGCCTGTTTAAGTAGGAGTATCACGTGTAGCTGGTTTTATTGAGTAAATTCAAAATGCACATTTCAAAAGCCATTACATTACTTAGGTTGTCAACGTACGGTATATTAGTCCATAACCATTTTCACGATGAAAATTCATATAATTTTTTATGTTTTCATAACGAATTCATTTGATTCGGGTATGATTGAAATGTAAATCAGAGCACTCGAGTTCAAACTAGTGACTTCAATGAGTGATCTGTTTTTGATAATAATGAACCTGAGGCTGTCACGTTTTATAGTGGAAATCAGAGCGGAAGACATGAACACATTTTAACACGTTATCGCTAATGAAGACACATCGAACGGGGAAATCTACTGGAGACACATTGCTTGATGGATCGAAAAAGGTGCCAAAGAAAAGATAGTAAGGAAACATTAAAAGATTATTGGGTCTGATATCTAAAATAATATACTATTTTCTGGGATTAAAGCATGCAAATGATATTGCATATGGAATGAAAGAAACGCCAAGCAAAGATAACTAAATCATTAAGAATAGATAAACAAATGAAAACTTTTAAATCTAAGATCAACATCTGACTCAACCAGATCATCACTTCATAACTGCTCAAATAACTGATGAAAATTAAAAGGATTTGAATTTGTAGATAGTTCATTAATGCCACATAGTATCAATATTTACATTTCAAATGCAATGATAGCAATTCAGATGTCTGTATATGAATATCAGATCAGGATAGATTAGTAATAAGATCTATAATGAACTGTCCATCAAAATCAGGTTCATTTTAACTTCCTGCCTGATTCTGGGACCATATAGAAAGGACCAGAGGGACATCATAATTATTAGTTAGAATCATTGATGTACATACTATCAAAAATACATGAAGAGGATGTATTTTTGATCCTATCCTAGTCATAGGGGTTTCACATACATCATCAATTTTTTTTCATCTGTTATGATGTTGGAAATCTAAGCGACTGCTGCTATGAATTTCATGTTTCAACTCGCTGATAATAGATAGCCCTGTATCTTCTGTTCAACGCAATTTCATCCAACTTCGCAGTAATTATTACTGAGAGCCGCATAGTAATGTCAAACGCAATGGGAATATGTGGTAGCATAGATAAGTGCCCACGTCTGATATATGACAAGGAATAGATGTTCAATATGAAATGAACTGATATCGCAGAAATCTGGGTCTGGTTGTTCATAGGTCATCACAAGTTATTACAAGTTAATCCTGCAGATGATTGGAATTTTGTCTCCCTTACTTAACAGACACGGTTTTAGATGAAAACTACTTCAATCTCGGCCCACTAAAAAGAGTTTAGACATAACAACTTCTAAAAGCAATCTCCCATACCGTATATCACATAAGGCTAAACTATAAGGCTAGGAATATAACACGTTAGGGTCAACCTAAATACCCATCTACAAAACCAGCAGCCTATATACACAATCTAGTGGTGTTGAAGAAAAGCGAAGTTAATCGGTAGTTAATGATCTGTAGGTTGAGAAGTTGTTAATCAGCATCGGTCACAGTTTATCCTGTTGCTGCGTGCGGACAGGCTTTACTTACAGTGACCGTTTCTCCGGACCCCACTTTTATCACAGCGTCCTTATCCTTTTTCAAGGACTCTTTGAATTCCTTTATGTCCTTCCTCGTCCACATGGAGGCTGCAGCTACAGGTGGAAGATCATCTACAACAACATGACAACATCAACAATCAGTGAATCGTTTTAGAAATCACCAGAGAGCTGCCAGCAAGCTGCCGCTCACGTCTACAAGCGTGGTGTGTAACCATCATATTGCAACTGGCAACTCGGCACCCTATTACAAGGTGGACCCGATTGATTAGTGAAAGCGTAAGAACAGTGAAAACTTTTACACAACAAATAAACACATATCGAAATATTACGAGATACAAGTGGATGACAGAGAAATTCGAAGTGACATTTTCAGAAGGTTGTAAAGATTTCGCTGAGCTTTATAAAATGAAATCAATTATAGATCGCTGATATATTGAAATAATTAGAATTCTGACGCCTGCGCAGGATTAGCATTTTAGCGCATGAGACAGCGCTTGTCATATCTCGCAGTTACACTCCCACCTTGGCTGTGAAACGATGGGATTTAATGATAAAATTCTATGAATAATTCATTTAATTTGATGCGTTACGGTTGGATTGATATTGAATGCATTTCAAAACCCGGTGTCTATTCAAGATAATGTTTCCAAGACTGAGGAATGTCGATTTATGATAAATAGTACTGCGGAGGGGGGATTCAACAAAAAAGAC
Organism: Tubulanus polymorphus; assembly: GCF_964204645.1. Taxonomy (NCBI): domain Eukaryota; kingdom Metazoa; phylum Nemertea; class Palaeonemertea; order Tubulaniformes; family Tubulanidae; genus Tubulanus; species Tubulanus polymorphus. Next base: position 26,975,621 of record NC_134025.1, read on the forward strand.
AATTGAGAAACCTGAATGATATTTGGTGAGATTAAAGCTTACACGATCGGACATATTTACAACACCAGAGAGAGACATGTGAAATGAGACGGGTCCACCTTGTTCATAGAACAGTCAACTAACTCACCGTCGCTGTAGATAGAGACCCAACTTTGATAACCGAATCACCTGTCTTTCGACATTTGGCTTTAAAATCGACTAATTCTTTATACTGCCAAGTCGAAGCAGGCATTAAAGATGGCCTGGGACTCCCATCAGCGAACAATCTCAATGTTTCTGGAAGTTTTTCACATCAATATTTAAACATGAAATTTGCATTTGCATCAAAAATCTTCTTTTTACTGAAAGTAGTGTTTATTGGATAAAATTTCGCCACTAATCAGCTTAACTGTTTTCTGAGGTATTCATTAAACAATTGAAAGATTAGGAGAATAATTAAGATGTATTTAATGTATATAGTACCAGCTGTTTAAATGTCGCTGTAATTACAGATTTCAAGTGACGTTTTGAGAGAGAGCAGATACGCTCCACAAGACATATGAGAGAGTGCTTAAAATACTATTTGGATCAGTCAAGTTGTACTTAATGCAACTGGAAACAATTTAGTGTCAACTTTTTTACGTTGACAGATTAAATACATTATGAGCTGAATAAATGAAAATGAACCAGCAGTAATTCAGCTATAGAAGAAGAATTGGCTCTATGAATGATTACTTACTATCAGATTCATTAGAACTTTCAGAATCAACGCCGTTGTTTTGAGGAGTATTTTCGGCATCACCGTTTGTCTGATCGAGGCTGTGTTTTTTGAGACTCGGACTTCCTTCTTCAGCTGTCACTGTCATCGTTGTTTCAGTGATAGTGTGGGGTTTTTCGTCAGTGACCGTGTTCTCCTGATCAGCAGGTGTTTGTGAAGCCATGTTGTTATGATTCAGATAGTGTTGTTGTTGCTGTTGTATCAATTGTTGTTGGTAGACTTGTTGCATATACTGCTGGAAGTGCTGTTCTTGAAGTTGCTTGATTAATGTTTGTTGCTGCAATAAACAAGAAAAGATATCACCTTATAGAATTTTTGATAATTACCTTACTGAACCTGCAATGTATTCACACATTTATTATTAGTACAAAACAATGGGACAATATTTAGAAGAGGGCAAATATGAGATCTGAAAGTTCAAATGCTATTCAGTACAAATTCTAAAACCTTTTCAGCCATTTCTGATCTAAGCCTATGAACAGCCTGCCTAATATTCCAAATATGAGAAATGCAGAGAAAAACCAGCGACATATATATCACAATTGCGTCCAACAAGCCATCTGCAGGTAAATGTATCAAGTTGCTTGTTTTCCAATTAGCTGTCTCTACTCTCTAAAGACGACCACCAAACACTTGTCTCCCTTGAGATTTAAGATGATCAAAAACACTTCCGAAAAAAGATTTTAAAACACAGTTCCCCGAGGAAAGCGGAAATTTTGTCTGGTATAATAAGTCAGCGACACGTAGAAACGCATCAACAAGGAAGTGACATTAACAGCGAGTTTTATTCGAGTTAATGCTACGTTCCCCATTAAGATCAAAATTGCTTTCTTATACACCGATACCGGACTTCAGATATAATGCAAGCGAGGAAAAAATCTTACCGAGTGACGGAGGTTAATTGGTTGCAGAACGAAATTACCTCAACGCGCAATGACTATCAATGCCAGCTACATGACAGCTTTAACCTTCCTGACTCGAGAATAAAATCACATGATGAACGTTTCCCATGACTGTATCAATAACAGGGAGGCTTATGAATTACATCAAACACCATCGAGTAAATTGATTGGTTATTTCCTTTTCAATATAGTGTTTATATCCCGGTACCGGGCAATACTAATACCTCGACTAATGCAAGTACAATCCATTCTATGATACAAAAAAAACCTCATATTTTCAGTGAAACGTGTACCCGGCCACAATGAGAACAGTATCGACTTCCACGACTGAGCTTAATCAGATTATGAAGCCGTATGATTGAATCTCTCGTTTTCACTAGCTTTACCGATTCATATGAGATCAACACGTATTTGTAGAATTACTCACTCGCCATTAATCATAGTCAAATTTTAATTAACAGTTATCAGTGTAGAAGCCACTCTGCAAAACAAACCACTTCGCGAAATCGAAATAAAAACCGCTGTTTTTTCTACGCGTTCTGCAACAACCACCTCATCAAGGCGAATAGAATTACCGGTTAAACAAGCGAGGCGTAATTTCTTTAATAATCTAAAGCAAGTTGACACAAACTTCTGTTGAAATTTTCCTGCTGAGAACTCAATTTACCGTCGGCATCAGAGCTATCGCTTTTCCATTGAATATTTGATTGATGAGCCAATTGGAAATTGATTGGTATTTCACAATCTCCGTTACATTGTGTGATGGAAAGCAACTGCGCGAGTTCGGTATTCGCCGTTTACGCCGAAAGAAAAATCCCAAAACGTAAGATGGTCGTAATCCAGCGATGCCTAGCGAGTGAAAATAGAACACAGACCGCAGAATTAGCCTCTGATGAGTTTCCGATGACAGCCAAGTTAATACAACTATCTGCGAAAGATATAAGTGAACAGCACTCCTGACGTTGCTGTTAAGGATAATCGTAAATGATGAATGTAGTCGCAGGAGGGTTATTTGCCGGCTGACAAAATCTCTTTGAATGATTTATCTCTGTTTTCGAGCAACGAACTGAAACCAGTAGGCCTATACCGAGCAATGGTTAAGATGCACGAATGGCTTCGCACATCATTAATGCCGTAATTATTGATACAAATCATATTAAGATACAGCGAACTGTGCTTCCCTGAATAAATAATGCGACATGATACAATCTTGAATAAGAAATTAACTACGCCGTAAGTTTCTCATTCAGAATCAACATTACTCAGCCCTACAGCTGTGGACTGCCGAGTATTTCAGCGAAAATAGTTAATTTTTTAAATTTCATCACTTAATTTGACTATTTCTGTTGACGCAAATGATACCTAAGCAATTGTGCACTAACTTCAATGCATCAAATGTATATCTTTAAAGCCTAGCACACATCGACGTTACGATTGGAGACAACTAGTTGCAAGGCAGTTTTCGGCGCATGAGAGGAACTGGCTGGATACGATCAGTTGCTTGAATGTGTCGATGTGAGCGAGCTTACGATTGGTAAGCGTCGATCTATCTCCAGTTCCAGCCAGTTGCCCATGTTCTACTTTTGAGCAACTGGTTGTACTCAATCGCAGTCATATCCGTCGATGTGAGCGCTCTGGATCTCGACGATCGACACGCGCCATGCAGTTGCTGCAACTGACCGGTTGTAACTAGATTTCGATGTGCGCGGGGTAATCGTTCGGTAGCAACTAGTTGTCTCCAATCGCAGTGTCGATGTGCGCTAGGCTTTAGATCGCCAAGGAGGTCCATCATTTAATTTTACTGTTACTGAATTCATTTTGTAAACAAATCAATGCGTATCTAGCGATCATTATCCGGTAACATATAAATCTCATAGTGATCATTCCGACGGATTGGTTACAGATAGGTAAAATGAACTTATCGTTGACCAGATAAATGGTGACAAGTATCGCCATTCGAGTGGTACGGATAATGGCTCCGAACTAATAAGCTAGAGTAGTTGACGGAGAAAGAGATGAGAATGGCGTGTGAAGAGACTAGATAGGAATCTCTTGTACAAATCAACTTCACAGAATGCACAATTACAGAATTCCATGTGGATTTCCATCAAAATGGATATAAGCTTATTGTGGTGACAGCGTGAATCTTTCAGCACGCTTTATTGTGGTGATAGCTTGAATCTTTCAGCACTCTTATAATAGTGATAGAATGAATCTTTCAGCATGTTTCTGCTAAATATTCTAATGAATTTTCTTAACAAATCTATACGTGATCATCATGAAATTTTAAAATATTTTTGGTCTTCACAACCCGCAGAACAATTATCCTTTGTACAATCTTACAAACCATGAAAAACATAACAGAAGATGGATTACCTGCAATAACCTGCTTGAGTTATAGGTAACTAAATAACAACTAGTCCTTGAAATCTCTTCAATCATAAACAGATCACAGACACGCCAATTCAAATAACAGCGTGATACGTAAAAGCGATTAGCTCAGCAAATCTATACCTATAACCTGATGATACCTGCTTCCTGGGAGACTATATGGACGTGTAACTCGCAATGTTAATGCGTACACAGATGAACTTCAGTTGGTGGTTAATGAGCGATGGTCTGATTCACCTTGTGCTATTAAATACACGTGTATCAGAGCATACCACCTAGCTACAGCTGATGACATTAGGGTTCTCCCTGACCAATAGGGGTTCTCCCCGAGCAAGGCAGCGCTATTAGCGCGCAACAACGCTATTCAACAAACATTCAACATTATCTACTTTCCTTCGAACCACACCCAAATTTGATGTCGTTGAATAAGACTGCACTATATTGATTCCGTGCTGCATTTGAAATATGAAAGCACAAAATCGATTTGTAAATTCATTCAATTCAGTACCTGAGCTTACAATACGACTAACTGACTATCTAGTTAATATGTGAAGACAAAATGTCCGTTTCAAAAAACCAAGACTTTTTGCAAATAAATATCGCTCTGTTTTGTAACTGTGAGATTATCAACATGATTACTAGTAACCTTAGTACTGGTCTCTAACTGACAAGACCTATCAGAAACTGATTGCAATTCACAGTCATGAGCCGTCATGACAATCAGAATTTGACCAGATATGAGCATATTATGATAAGCGTTTATAATGTAACTGATCCTCAAAAAACCAATAAGCAAAACGTCATATGATCCGTGACTGTCACATATTCTGACAACTCATCAAGAATTGGGTTCCTCAAAAATCTGTAACATACCTTTATAACTAATATAAATATATAACTGGTGGTACTCCTGATTAACTCTGTCAACATCAAGACAACCAGCGTTTATGAAGATCTATGGTTATGTATATTTTGTCTCATGCTGCAGTTATATATTGTTTGGTCACACCCCTTCCTTTGTCTGATGATGTGGTAATTATAATACAAACCCAAGTATTGGTTGATGATTAGCACCTATATATAAAGTGTCATAATCATGAATACAAAGATATGTTCAAACATTAAAACGGTCTGATTTATGTCGCACCCTGTATTTGTCTAAGTAAACGTTAATTTCATCTCCAATCAATTCTGAAATAGTTCAAAAACGTTCGCATTCTAAACACAACCGGAAGCAAAATATAGCGAAGCTACACTTAAAGAATTCATTTTAGAATAAACCGCACACAGTTAAAATTACATACTTCAAAATGACATCGAAACTTATTTCTACTTACCACGATATTCAAATTGATTGCTTTATGAATAACTAACTATTTCCCTGGATGCAAGAACAGATATAAAACTCCGGCGTTAATTAAGGACTGCGTTAACACAAATTCATCTGCCTACAGTAATTCCACGCGTGCTAATTCGTCAGCGCGATCATCATCGAATGGTTACTGTTACTTCGAGTGAAAAATGTGAAGCCTCAGGAGAAGCCGGCGAAGTGCAGTCACTTTACCGCGATATTTGATGATGTGGCAATTCAGTACCATGTGATAAGTAACGGCCAGCTCCTATAGGCTGTTACCGCATCGCGACTTTCAACGATTTCGAATGTCTATCTTACCTTAACAATCGATATCCTGCCTTTGATCGAATTACGACGGCATACCTATGAACAGTACCAGCGCCACGCCGCGTCTATATCCAGGAAGTTTAATAATGTTTGCGATAACATCAAATACTGGTGACACATTGTCGCATACATCATCTGACAACTCAAGGCAGGTTCCGCGTACTAATATTTATTTATTACCCGAAGTGATCCATCAACTTTAAGGATCTGAATATACAATTTGGACTCATTTGGAAATAACGGAACCTTAGTGATTAAACTATTTATGATCCAACTTCCAGCCAATGAAGTTACGGCACCGTCGTCGCCGCTGACCGCAGCAACAATCGTTGATTTATTTGCGAGGATATTTCAGTTGCTAAGCGACATATCACGATATGTCACGGAGACGGGAAAAAGCTGGAAACATTTCCTTCCACTTCTACGACACACATGACACTATTTCTACCTAATCTAATGACACTTTGATGACGGAGAGACAGGTCGATATAGAAATGTATGGCGGACCTTGTTGCTTTGATCTGTTCGCTGTGAATAACTCATGCTTTTCCATATATCATACAGACAAACCGTACACAATCAATACCGATGTCATATTCCAGAATTTTCCGCAATTTAAAATACATATCTGTAACCGCTGGTAACGAAAATCCCATAAAAAGTAGGATACCCTATACTGTTGGAATTCAATACGATAATGTATCCAATTACAGCACTTGTTCAATATTTGTTTAAGCAGTATCAAAAAAGAACACTCACGCTTGAGCAATAAATATATATTACTAGTATGGATGACTTTTATTTAAGAAATAATGGGCGCCACTCCCAGATACAAGCCATCAAATGACTGCAGTGTTTTGATTTATAATTAATGGAATTTCCAAGTCGATGTAATAACAACATTATAGCCTCTGCTAGTGATGACGGTTTTTATCACCCGCAATTATGTTTTATTTCTTTTGCGATCGACGCAGAGACTGTCTTAGAAAAATCATCAATCAAACTCAACTGGGAAATATGGAGCAACCCGGTGGTAATAGAAAAATCTACTACCATGTAGATTATTTTGACTACGGTGGTTCCCCTGACCGAGGAACAAGGAAGATTTGAAATCTTATCAATCAACGATCGCTTATCAACTGATCAATGATATCGTTGATCAAGAATTCAATACATGGGTTTTTGGACTGTTGGAATCAGGCGATGCATATTGGCAAATATAAACAGGTCCAAGCTGTTAACTATAAGACAATATGAACAGGGAGTACGACAAACATCTTAATCCAATAACGCTGACACTGAATTCAGAATAAGTGGAAATTCTTAAATTGAAATTCGATATACATGTAGATCATAACACAGATGCACTTCAATATTCCAGCAGCAATATTCAATACTTCACATTGCACCTTTCAAAGTTTCAAGGTTAAATCCCAGTGGAAGTGATTATATCTATCTATCAAATTCAAGCCCAGTCAGACGAGTTATTTACAGTAGAACAAGTCATTCGGAAATCCCCGTAAATCCTTCTTAGTCTGGATATACTTCAATAAAGTGTTCGTCAACACTTAAGCATCTCGTCGTAGCTACGGAAAAATTTGTCGCAATTGTCAGAAATCGATGAACTAGTAAACGGCAAGGTACCCGAGATTAGCGAGCGGCACAAGTCTCGTGACACGTGACTTAATAATCACAGCAATAATCTACGTATGAAGACAGTAACGCTTAATCCATGCAGGTCGCCGATCATCAATAATTCCAGAACTTTGGAACGGAGTCAGAGTCCACGCACCGATACCTCATACATAAATACTGTACTTCACGCGATGAGCCTATTTGTCCAATCATGATTTATTCAAAAACAATCAGTTTCCGCGTTAACCTCCTTTTATGATAAGCATATAAATCGTAGGATTAAATGTTGACCGAGAATTATGCGCCGACATGAAAAATGACGAGCACTTAAGGATTGAATGCGAGTAGCTGATGTTTGATCAAGTCAAATATTAGATAATGCTTATGCCTTCTCTTGGCTTTCGTGGGTTACCATCGCCGCATTCAATCTTGTATTATCAGTACGATTCACATGCCTGAAAGCTACCCGATGAATATACAAGTTCTGCATTTGTGTGCGAATAATCTCTGGTGGTTTTATCAGCTGAATAGATTTCAGTATCTCGCTTATCGATGATAAGAGGGTCATTAGACAAAGATTCAGAAATAGAATTTTTTTTTACTAACGCGCGCAAAGAATATGACGATCCGGAAAATGAATCCATCCGTGAAATCCCGCATTATGAACTACATGAGCGTAGGATATATCGAAATGGATCAGTGGGTAACCAATTTCCTTTACCAGTCGTCCAAACTAGATTATACGGTCAAACTCATCAATCTAATCACAACATGCAATTTTTGCGACGCAAACGCCGCACAATTGCCATATGTTGACTCGTATTCGGCCGAATACGTTCCCTCAAGCAACAGACTGAATGACATTAGAGCCACGCATGAAGGTGACGCTTAAAAAATTCATGACAGCCGAAATAAAATTCTTATCGCAATCGAGATCGGTTTCTACGCACTTGTCTGCAAGACGTATAAAGTTCGAAATAGTCGACTTGGGAAAACGCGAAGACTAAGGTGAGGATGAAAGGTGGTGCGCGTTATTGGCAATCGGTGATTTTACGAATCCCTAGTGATATATTATCCGGAGAAGATGGTTATATTGCTGGCGGCAGTGGAACCAGCTATGTAAAGTAACAGCATCGACGTATAAGACTGACAATACAATTTCCCCTTTTCAATTCTTCTTCCTCTTCTTATTCTTCTTTGAGCGAGAAGAGAGAGAGAGGAGACACTCGAGACCTAGCTAGCTATCATTATGCACGACCATACAAGAGACAATTAACTGCCTTCAACATACTTAAGTAGAAAACATTACAGATATTGAACTGTCTAAATAGTCAGGGGCGGAAAATTGGAAAGCGGGGTAGGAAAGGGCAATCCTCGGATGAAGCAGTTTCCAAAGGTTGTGAGTGAGGGACATCAAGGGAATATCAAAAAATGTTGAAAATAAGAAGGAAGGGATGATTGTTATTTTCCCACTTATTATGCAAAGGCATCTCCATCATAGAACGATAACCACACTCAAACGTGGTGAACGGATAATAAGATAAAACCCACTATCTACAAATTAAAAGAACTTCAAAACAAGAAATTTATTTATTCCAACAATCTAAAATATATAAAATACACGACGTTTCGATCTCACCCTAGAGATCATCGTCAGGTGTGACCTGATATGAAGACGAATAAATATCTAAAAATCTATGTCATCAGTGTTTACAAAAACAATGTTTCAATTCAAATGAATGGAAAATCTGATTTTAGTTTTTGACTATTAGATCAATGACACTGATACATTTTTTAGGAACTAGGTGACTCCCATGGCAACAGTGTGCTGTATCGCTGAACATGAGCCGCTGCAGTGAGCGATAATAAACCGCTTGTATGCAATGTGTGCATTCACACACACAAGCATTAAACCGCGTATAGCTGCAGTTTATATCTCCACTGTATAGACTGCGAGAGAATATCGCTTAGCCGGGGCCTGTATGCAATACAGCTATGCCTCGCCCACGGAGTAAGGGCAATGGTCAGGTATGGAATCGCGAGGCTCGTCAACTTCTCGCAGAATGTCTACGAAACTACACGTGTCTGTGGAATATGAAAGATTTCTATTCGGCCGAATTGAAGAGAGACGCATACAATAACCTGTTGAAACAGATAGCGCCGAGCGTTCCTAATTTAGACCTCAGAGACCTGAAACGTAAGTATGAGTTACAAACTCAGCTATTCAGATTTCGGACCTATGATCAAGTAGCTCTTAAAACCTAGTCAGTAGCCTAGTCAGTAGCGTATCACCATTGGTTATTTCCACAAACTACATAAGCCCATCTGAAAAGCGTACCACCAATGATTAGGGTATTAACCAGCCTACCTAACTACAAGTGCTTCTTTTTGTTTACAGGAATGAGACAAATATCTATAAAATTCTCTTAAAAGGAGAATCAGATAAATCTGCCTTTATCAATGACACTCTAAACAGATTCCAAATGTCTATTTCAGGACAAATCAAGAATGAGCGTGATTACTTCAGGGTACAGAAATGCATGGTCGAAAGGTCGAAGCAAATGGGTGATGAACCCGTCGAACCGGGATGGTTTCTATGGGAAACATATCAGTATCTCGCCGACGGAATGCAACACCGCGACCGAACATTCATTCCAGCCTTATCATCGCATCAACGCGTGACTGGTGAAAATGACGACGACGATGTCGATGAGGATGATTATACTGTCGAACATTCAGATAGTCAAGACGACACGTTATTCCTCAAACAAAAGGATCAGTATATGGTAAGTATATATAATCTCGACGAACGCTCCGCTGTTGAAACGACAATAGTAACAATCCCACAGTTAAAGAGGAAAAACGAGTCCAAGAGGCTCTTCTTGACCTAATAGCTTATTTCAACTATCGGTATCCTCATCTTCAGGATTTCGACTGAATTGTAATAAAATGATATCATTAAGCGAGTTTGCCTGTGCCATTTATGTATGAATTGATTCAGTATATAAATAAATAAATATCTTTGAAATAAGCTATAGCTATAGCTCAATAAACTATTGTTCTGTGGGATTTTACCATATATGGTGTGTACATGTACATCTATATTGGTTCAATCTGAAACCTCTTCAGTTTTATATAAATACCGGCATTCAACGCAAAGAGGTTATCAAAGTTTTTCTATTATCTGTACAGACTAATGACCAACCCAAAACTCTAGCATGCAAAAGATCAAAGATTGATGATGAGGGAATTCCAGAGGATGACACTTCTATAGGTAATTACCGACACAACATAAATTTCATTCTTCTATTCCTATTATTTCTGTTTGATGAATCTTGTACTTTACAGATATCAACCACCAAACTGAGTTCAGACCAGCTATGTATAAAGACGAGTGGGATATATTCGCGATGGACATCGCCAACGATATTCGTCGGTTACCCGAGCATTTCAGGTGGCAAGCGAAATGTTCGATACGACGTTTAGTCGAGGATCTCGTCGTAAAAACAATGCCGACAACGCAACATGTTCTCATTTACGATCATAATTATTCAAGCGAACAAGAACCGGTCGATACTAAACCGGTTATAGCTGATATGATATCCTACAGCGAGGCGGATGCTCAAGGATCCAAGGAAAAATAATCAACAAATAAAATCAACAGTAAACCTCACCTTACTCGGATAAGGCCAACTCAGACTTCTGACTACTAACTTCGATAAAAATCAAATCATTTTTCCAGCTTCCTAACGTATTTTCCTCAGGCTTAGCTTACCTCGACCTATTTCGCCGGTCTAAATAAGGCGAGGTTTACCTGGCTAGGTATAATGATACCGGTGTATAGAGTTACTCAGCGGTTTATCTTACCTTGTCAGTGTCACCGGGATGTTGTTGCTCTGCGTACTGTTTAAATTGTACAGCAGTTTGCTGGTTTAACGCGGCTCGGATCTGCATTCTGTAAAGTAAATGAAGTTAGCGACTTCGATCAATACTGATAACTTACGAATAAAGCAACTATGTAATAAGACCTGGCAGGTATAATAGTACTGCATTGGATGGTTAAAATCAAATATACAATGGACACAAGATCATATAATTCATTTCGCGCGCTATGTATATTTACTTGGCAATAAATTGTCGTTGCTTCTTGTTGATATATGACATTCATGATTTCTAATTCTGTAGACATCGCACACTACAGAAAAGTATCAGTCTATTTTGAAAGTAGCTGGTATCAGAGTCGCTGATCATATCTTCACAAAACGCAAATATTTGAAATAAAATCTTCGACAAAGTTTTTCAATCATTTACTTAAAGATTTGAATTAAACTTCCAGCGTTACCGAGGGTATTTATTCAATGTCATGGGCAAACATCAAAGTCATTTCGAATTGGAAGAACTGAATCATTTTACGGCGCCAAGGGGGATGAAATTCGAAATAAAATAGAGCAGCAACGTGGCAGTCATTCGTAACATTTCATTTACTATCGGATAATTCGAATTTTTCAAAGATTTATAATCACGCTCGGCACAAGATAGAAATCTAATTTCATGCAAGTTTCAAATCTCTGGACAACGAAGATTAATCTTCCTCATAACAGAACCAGAGAGTAAACCAATGTCGAGTCGGGTTTTAAGTTTCAAATAAGGTTTTACATAGAAATCGATGGCGTCTGCCGCGGGCTTTCGGAAAACTTGCCAATAAATTTCGCGTGCCACGTAGCGATATAAATGCAGCTTTCGTCGCTGGAGGCCATAACAACATAAGCCACCTCTGCTATAAATCATAAAAAAATTCATGGAAACGTGACATCAATTTTTTTGCCTCATCAACATATATACATATCCTGTATAAATCTTTCGATGGAATTATATTGAGCTTTCTTCCTCGTTCCATGTAAATCTAATTACATACACTCGACATACTAATTAATGCAGAACATCTTTTTGATTAAATGCCTTCAAGCATGTCACGTAAAATCAATACTTTGTTCACTCAAACTGAATAAACAATGAAACGCCTGCAGTACGCTCACTACATATCATGTGTATTCTACTGCCGTCTATCAATATTCGGTGCATTTGCGCGACGATCGCCGGATACTCCATCTTTCCGCATTCAACAGCAAAATCTGAATGAATAGTATCAGATTTAATCTGACGATGGCGCCACAGTGCAAGAATTTAGATTGTCTGAGGGCGAGGTGCCTCCAGAATTCATAATCATCGCGAAACTCTTCCATGGCAACATTGATCGAACAAGAATGTCTTTATACTAGAATCTATGCCCTGACTGGAAGCGTAAGAAGCTCAACCATCTTTTTACAGGATGCATAGGTTAATATGATAGCCTAATCGTTGCTTTTTTAACTTAAGTTACTATGCAAATTCGCTGTAAAACGGATCTGGGTTAAGCAGAGATGTCCGCTACATCGAATCCCTAATCCATTCATGCTCAGTCTTTTCTCAACTTGAATTTGAATACGAGGAAAGAGAAGGCTTCGTATAGGAAATAAGGGATTAAAGCCATGTTAAACTATTTCTAAGTTTAGTGCGTTCTAATTTGGCCCGTACCTGAAACAAACCAATTTAGAATGGAACAACACAGGCATATCCAAATCCACTGTTATCACTGGTCCCGTTGCAAGATGCTAAACTGTTTCACTGGCAATTAGAGCAAAGTTTCTAATAACACACTAGAGAAATGGTCCATTATAGTATTCAAAACGGACCTGGATCAGTCTTTTTGGTCAGTCTAAGTTGGTCCATTCTAACATGTAATGCCGAACGGAACATATTATTACCACAGACTTTTTGCTAGTGTGATGTGGCTTACGATTCATACGAATACTCACTCTTGTTGTAGTCGCCTTTGATGGTCCTCTAACTGTAACCTCTGTGCCTCTTCTTCTAACTGTATACGTTCTTTTTCCTCTTCTTCACGACGTTTCAATTCGTCTTCCTCGACTCTACAAAACCAACATTGACAAGTTAGTCTAAACAGCCGCGTCATCACGTAAATCTCCATTTCTATAATTGCAATGCGATGCGTCTGATTAATCCATGTCCGACCTTTGTAGGGGAACCACATGTGTGTATGAAATTACAGATAAAAATCATTTGATGTTGATGAAAACAACCGCACCTACTAAAACAGATGACAGCAAAATTAGGCGAACAGAAAAATTCTTATGAAAGCTGTTTCAAAATGGAAAGGAACAGGAAAAAAATTAAAATATATTTTTTATTCATTATTTGAGATTGAAAATTAAGATGGACATGACAAAATTTATCTTTCTTCCCATTTGATGATTTTTGGAGATAGGCGGATCTGTACTCCAGTAATCGTGAAATAAGGGCTAAGATTCAGATCTTAGATGAGTTAAAGCCTTGTTCACTCTGTATGATGAATATTTTGTTACGAGAGACTAACATCAATTCAACAACAAAAAGCGGTTCTATTTAAAAATAGAAAAATTGATTATCGCAAGCAATAAAATCCTAGCGTCGTCGGTCTCAAAAGAGCCATCATGTCACGTAAATATCAGTTTCAAATGACATGTCAGGTTTATTCACTTATTTGATAAGAGGGACCCAGCCGTAGATCATATCATATAAATCGAAATAAATGAGATATCCATATCTCTACTTCACAGCAATAAACCATCGATGAGGTTACTCAATCTTCAAAAGACGATAATGAAATTTAGATATGAGTAGGCTGGGAAGTAATTTCGCCAGACATATCATTTACCCGCATGACAATTCGGTCTATACAGCTAGAAACACTAGTCGGTTCGCTATATGATTTATAAGTGGATACTGATGTTTGCACTGATATATCATCCTGAGACTCGTAGACTTATAATACGTAACTTCGCGAAAAGAATGATTGCACTTATTTTTTAGGACTGGGCTCAATCCTACTCTTCTTCTTTAGACCTACTAGAAAATCTTTCAAACTCAATTTTGTTCAATCTTGTGTCTAATATTTTGTCAAAAGCAATTCGTATCGTGGATAGACATCTCTCATTTCATCAACTAACTGCATTACCGCTATAAAAGGCTACTACATAATCGTAAAAGCCTATTACACGATCAAGGGATATCTGCCATCGTCAGCTTTCAGTTTAACACAGAATTTATGTACTTGCCGTTGATTGGAAAACAGACATTTTATGGGGCGAGGAAATTGAAAATCGTTAAATTGCCTGAATTCGCCATGATATACACCAACAGTAGCAGCAAATAACAAAAAGGCCTGCTTCGCAATGATATTATCATTGCGAAGCAGGCCTTTTTGTCATTTGCTGCTAAATGCCAGACTGCAGCAGAATGGGAAACTGGAACTACATTTTCCATCAGATGGCACCACTGAGCTATCAGTACATAATTCAATCTCGTACTTGCTTTGTCTGTAAATAGTTTTACCGAAAATTAGATTTTAAATTTTGTTATGGAATGATTTCCCTATTTTGTTAAGTCTGTATGTATATATGTATATAATTCTGTTCATGTTTTGTAAATCTTTATATTTCATATTTTGTATTCAATCTTGCCTCCACGTACCATTCTTATGTTTGGAGTGAAATAAATATCTTATCTTATCTTATCTTATGTATTCTTAGATCAATCAGATGTACTCAATGATCAAAATAAGTTCATTTTTCAATTTTCAGTCATCCAATAAAAAAATCCTGCATCTAGAATTTGGATTAATCTTTAGTGTTCATACCGGTATCTGGCACAATTTGAGTACTCATACTTAGAATATGAGAAATTATCATTAGATTTTAATTGGGTTAAAGAAGAAATCTATTGTTGATCCATACTGTACACTAGTAAGCATATTCTGGTGAAATTTCGCTTGTCGCAATAGTGTTGTCAGAACCTTATCCTATGACTTGAACTTTGATAAATAGAATTTTGAATGAACATAAACTCGCTATTCTAAAACAAAGTTTTTAAATCTATGAAAACAAAGTTTTAAAATCTAATATCAAAAGGTTAAACTGTCTATTCTAATTTTGCTCATGATATTGCGGTATCCATTTGGAAATTACCAACAATTCCCGGCTGATGGCTGTAGATTGCCTGAACCTATTCCTCAGAATACAGAGAGTACTGATCTGTAAAACAATTATGTCCATACCGATGAGAATAAATTCCCATCCTTTTATCACATATTCCACAATTACCCTCAGTGTCTCTGAACTGCATAGATGTTTTCATGATAAAGATTAATGAAGTACAGAATATCGTAATATATAAAGCATGACCCTGCATAATATCATGCGATGATGATCATTAAGTTACAATGATAATGGTCAAGAGACTATCAGTAATACTTTTGACGTCAGAATTTCATAGCCGCTACAAAGCTAATACTATATCGAATCACTCTTCCAGATATAACTTCATATATCAGTAACATAGAATGGTCGTGACAGCTTTCCTTTTACGCTATCACACTTTCCACTGCTATTCCACAATACTGCATTTGTAAGAGGAATACCCTGACAGAAATGCAAAAAACTGGCTGTTTACAACATTTTAAAGTCAGATCAAACATTGATTAATCCAGCTTTTTGCCTGCGCGTCAGTAAACCGAATTCTAGAAATTGGAAAGTCAAGTCGATCAATTAATCACCTCGTATTGACATTCTATCAGAGAATAGTCTGTGATTTAATCTCAAAAGACAAATGTACGATGTCATCAACCAACAGCCCAATAGTTTCGGTTTAAAACTGCTCTATTTCACAGAATGTATGAGAGCAGAATTGCCGGCATTTATTTGTAGCTTAATCACAAAAGCAATACTTCATCAACGCGACTATCACCGATCCGTAGGTAAAAACAACAGTAAATTTTTAGAATGGCCCTTAATTAACCTCACTTCTCATTCATATCATTAAGACGCGAGTCTACGGAATCCAATTATCGAAGGGCTCAGTAACCCTGGTGGGGCGGCGGTGTTAACAAACTCATCAGTATACCTACTACGCTCGCCCGAGTCTCTCCTGTCCAGAACGTCATTAGTCGAGGGTCTGTGCTGATTACAAACAACTTGGCAAACAAATCAAAATCAGTGGCACTAGAAACATGTCATTGCATGGACCAAACTATTCACTAAGTGGTCAAGAAGGAGAGGCTTATGATGAATAGCTTCCAGCAATAATGGGTGGCACCATCACTGGTACTACATGTCTAAATGTTTTCAGAACATATATTCTGGGTTCATATCGCAGTACGGCTAAGGCAAAAATAAGCATTTTAAGCACTTTTTGATAGTAAACGGTGAGGCTTATAATTTAAGACTGTGTCATCGTTAAAAGTAATTACTCAGTAAGCACATTTCAAAATTTTAGGCCTTAGTGAATTTTTGCAACATTTAGGCATTTTGGAGACTCGATATGAACCCTGTATTACTCAGTCAAGACTCAACAAAACGCTGAAAATAAATGGAGAAAAACAAGAAAAGATCACGATGCACTGATGAGGAAACAGACATGTGACCGAGCATAGAAACAACAGATAAATGGCAATCAATGAAAAATAAATCGCTGTTTGGACAAGTAATGATCGTTATCCTGTTCACATTGATGGCGCACGTTGAAATAATTTCTGGTCCGTGTCCGGGAATCTTTTATACGCGACTCAAAAAGCGTCACTGAATCTGTGTTGAATTATACATCAAGTCGAGCTGAATTAGTTGATATTCCGGTTATGTTCACGCGGCGCCTGTAGTTGACAACTTCAAATGTGTTCATGACAAGATGGAAAATGTGATACATACATAAACTAGTCTCGACAGCGTGAATGAGGTGAATAAGCCGCGATTGCCAGAGACGATTCATTCCATGCCAAATTTGGCCAAGTCAAATCAGAGAGCACTTTCACAGGTAAACCACTCACTCAATACTAATCTATATTGTGACAAAACTAAGTGAGCAAGTTCCAGATCGACAATTCACGCGCAATGGTATGACCTGCACTAGGATTTGGCTCAGACCTGGTCCAATGTTTTTGGTCGGGTCAAACAGGCATGTAAATCGTTGGTCGGGACCAAAAATGCTCGTATTATCGCCGCTTATGAGAATCGGTGATATAATGAAAAATAGAAGAACAAAATGCCCTCACAATATCCTTATTTTCTGAAATATCAAATCACATTTAACAAAAAATCTAATCACATTTAATAACCAAAAACCAAAATTGATACAGGCGCTGATTGCCCCCAACTGAGACGAGAAAATTTGATTACTCGCGCAGCCCAACGCAGTCTCCGAAATGCAATTTGGAATACGCTGTCCCATTTCATATTATGACAATCAGTCTTACGCTGACATCTAATTCAGTAACCGATCACGATAAATCATGCACCATTACGGTCTATTAACGCCATGCATGGAATACTGATTCTCTACAGGTGTACTTCCGGCATTGTACGTATGAACCTATTCTCGTGACAATATTCGTCATCTCGAAGACATTGTTAGCTTCGATATACCGCGCGGAATCAATCTTAATACGCAGAAAATCGATGTACCCTTTCGGGATGAATTTGGGACGTTGCGAGCTTACTTATAGCATCTGCAAAAAAATCCAGAGGAAATGAAGCACCGGCTCGGGAGACCTCATCCTTCGTATCATAGAGTCCATCGGATTAAATTAATTATTCCGGATAATCAAAGAATGGCCAGTTTTTCACCCTGACAAAGAACTTGATGGTTACTCGAGAATAAAAAAGAATGTAAATCATGCAGTTCAATTCCAACAGCCACAGTCTGTGATAAACTTCAAATTGTAAGAGGTACCTTAACAAAATTTTTCCGTGCTACTCCTGAGGGAAATCATGATGCGAATTGACTTGACTATTTCTCAGAGCCTGATGAGCCTTTTTACTAGTAGATGCAGAGTTGAACAAGCTGAACGTGTATAGTACGCATAAATCGGATCACATGAGACCGTCATTTTTGGTCCCACTTACATGCGTATTCCGAGTCACACATTTCCAAAAAATTTGTTACTTTTCATTTGAGAAGTTATGTGTAAAGGAATGCATACCGGGTACTCATATTAATTTTTTCAGGATAGATATAACATTTTCTCCCATAATTGACATAAAATATCCATTCAAACGATGTCTGTGTGCCAAAATGGCAAGTCGGCTTCAATTCAAGCCAATAAGTGTATACTTGGAGTAACTCCAAGGCTCCAAGATGTAAGCAGCGTGTCAAACCATGTGAACGCTTGGTCTATTCTAAAATTTACACCCCTCAACGTAACATAATGTGAACGCGGCTTAAGATCTTTCTTAAGTATCCTCCGCTCCAGCACCGCTTCCAGGAAGTTGATACATTGGGAACATTGGTCACGGGAAAGACGGTTAATTGCCACGCTTAACCCAATCATAAACCCAATAGCGCAGCATACATAAAGTGCCAGCCGCAGATGGTAATTAGAAGATTGGTCCCCCGAGAAACTGTTGCTTGAAATTAGTCGGCTATGAGTTGGTCATGATTTTTTTCTGATTGCAGATCTGTGATGATCATTCTGAGAAACAGCACTTGAATATAAATGTAGAAATGACATACACGGATAGATTTCAATTAACCCACACAGCAAAACAGTGACTTCATCTTTGACTTCGTATTTGGGAAAAATTGTTTTGTTTATCTACAGTTATTCAAATTATGACTACTGGTATAAGTATAAAATACAAATAGGACAGGTGCGACTTGCACAAGACCAGTAAACCTTAAATATGTCATAAGACCTTCACGAGTCGGCCTTGGATCCACCCCTAAATGCTTATGGTTATTGATAAGTTGAATCCAAGTCGAAGTTTTTCAACTCACCTTCGTTTTTCTTGTTCTTCTTGTTCAGTTTTATGAGCTTCGATATACGGTTTAAACAGCGGACAAAGAGCGTCGATCAATTTCACAAATTCTGCCATCGCTACTTCTTTAGTCATATCACCGAGCGTCAACCAAGCTTGTCTGGAAAATATTCAAATGGAAACGGACATAAAAAACTGATCGAAATATGAACTCGAGCAGCGCGCAGATCGGCGCGCAATTATTCTTACTACGACGCACGAATCAGAAAAATGCCAGAGGCGGTTGTAAGTAAATAAATGATGATAACCATGCGATCATCCCCTAAAACAATGGCAGAAATGATGAATTATTCATACGAAATCCAGTAACAAATCTACGCAGGATAAAACTAAAAGCGAATTTTGACGCATATATGCGACAACTCTGTAAAAATGACCGGTGAAATATAACGCCATTCGCCGTCATCAAATATATCTTACGCAAGATTTATATCAATAGGAAATTGACAGGATTTCTACACATCTAATAACATCTACGCATCGCGATCTGCCATTAAATAGCATTCTATCAGTGTTGACTTGTTTATGCCAGAGATATTTCTGAGTTGGTCGAATAAATCTCAGTAAAATCCTTTTAACTTCACGAACAGATTCGCTAATTTTATAAATAGCGATGCTGTCTAATAGCGTGCTTCGTATCGGGTACATTTCGCCGAAAAACTTTTACGAGTTTAATGCAGCTTAATTAAATGAAGAGTTACAGAAGCACGAGGGAAATCATTAAGGGGTTGGAATCCTGCTTCGTGAACTGATTAACTGAGAACGTCGGGCTGATAACGTGGAAGTCAGAAAAACATCGTCCCTCAATGCTGCAGACAGAAACTAATCAAAGAAAGGCATCACAGCAAGTCTCCCTCAAACATTTCACTCAAAAACCTTGGTGAAAGAACTCTCTCTTTCATTAAAGCAATATCTCTACATCTTATTGAAAAAGAATTTCATTTTCTTCGTCAAGCAGGGGATAAGTCTTTCAGGAGTGCCGCTCGCTGAAAATCATATCAGAGATCGAAGAACATTCTGCCTCAGTTTCAGTAGGCATCTTGTGTAAATGGTAACTATGTTTGTCTCGGACAAATACCAGCGCAGACAGTCTACCTGATGAAATTCGCGTTGAAAATGTTACCAAGTCCCCGGGGGCAAAGATAAATGCAAATTTTGAAGTTTTCAAAACACGCCGCGTCCTGTCCCGCAATATGATCGGTGAACTGATCACCATAACTTACAGGGAAATCCAACCGAAAAGTCTCCATTTTGTACGACAGATTTCAAATTTGATCTCATCAACTTCAACAAGGTATTTAATGTAATCAGTAGCGTTTGTTGAATCCAGAGAACGCAAACCGATGAAAAAATATATCAGTCTCTCAGAAGTCGTATAGGAGGGTTACATTGATTAGAATATTTATCGACACCGACGTTTGATGGGAGGCAACGCGTTTGACGATTTAAACTATTTGAGAATTTCAGATTAGTTCCGACGCTTTGAAATGAAATCGATACTACTGAGTGATACGAACTCGACCTATGACTAAGAACTGTCTTTAGTGTGAGAACGGATTCTCTTGATAATCGGACCTTAGTAGAATCACGCATGAGATTATCGGTTAAGCTCGATATTATCTGAATAAATCATGAGTCGATTTTGTCTTCGCTGACACAGAATTTCACGGCATAATTTGCACGAGTTGATGAAAAGTTCACGATACTCTAGAAATATAAGTGTGGCTGTTATGAAATATGAAGTCGTTGACAAGCAGATCGAAAGAAGTATCATATTACACAGATTGCCTGCCCGAGTATTGGCAAAAACGGCATCGTCTACGCACTTCTTTCAAGCGCAATAAGAAATGAAATATGAAAATCTTGCAGGTCAGCACCTCTGAAATCTACGCAGGATTAGATTCCGTTAGAACTATGCTCTAAAATTGGTAAACCTTCAAAATGTCAAAACAGTGGATCTATGAGTGGTATATTGAAAAAACACAATACGCATGAATAATTACGCGATGTCTGATATTCAATCAGGCAAAAAACATTCCACAGACATCAATAAGATACGATGGTCATAGCTATGGGTGTTCATATCAACCTAATCATCCAGACATACATACTGAATACAGCAGACAGTATTATTACTGGACTGACCACATAATTATCTAAATGGAATTATAGGCAATAACCTCCCAATTGATTATAACCGAGATAACAAGAATCTATTATTTCATAGCGTTAGAATTGTTAGAATATGTTTCAATTAGATTATATACATCATGATGAACGATGAATGCTTACTTCATTTAGAATTACACGCGAATATTCGTGAATGCCATCAGAACTACTGAGAAATACAATAAACTACTGGCTAATCAAGATCTATATGAAAAGTTAAGGTTCAGCTCAGTATATTGTACAATTATCTCTTGAGAAAAATTTCGTAACCAATAGAAACGGAAGAATGAAACCTTTAATGCAGCTGAATCATCAAAAGCTGTGACGGAGTTAATCAGCGACAATGTTCTATTCAGGTAAATACGAAAAATGCCAATTTTCTAATAACTTTCAAGCAATTCTATAATGACAATCTTTTACCCGCATGATAGCTGCTTTCATTAAATGAAATCAAGTTTTAGTACGAAAATAACTGAAATTGTTCAAAATTTTACACAGTTTTTCTTATTTGCTATGTTTTCATTAAGTATATTCAAGATGACTTTAGCGACTAATCCCTTTAAATAAACACTCTTTCTCAAGTAGGCCTTGTGACAAATGACAAAAAGAGAAAAGTTTGAATTAAAATAAATATTTTACAACATTGAAAGTTCTGGAAATACAATTAGATTCTACCCCTACCTGAGTTTTGGTTAGATTATTATCCGTGGAGCGATAATGAGAAGGATTGTTGCTGACGAGAGCCACATCACAACTGATAGACCAGTGACTGCAGCGCGTGATGAAGAGTCACACACAGCATAGAGAAAGGGGGTAGTGGTGCTAGCCTTAAAACAACTAGTCGGGTAAACAGTAAAACTTTCTAAGCAGCCGCATTTATCAAACAGCCTTAAAATCGTAATTTTCAATAAACTCTTTATCTTCCTGCCAGCAATACTCGAATATTGTCTTCTTTCGTTTTGATCTTTATTTTTCAATAAGGATTTCGCCGACCAGCGTCGCAGTCATAGCAATCCTTTCACACACAAATCTATTCGTTTATTCCGAATGAGGACAACTCACAACGAAAACTTGATAATTTTCTCGAAATCCCGGATTGTTATTACAAAAGATTCGCGCCGATGCTATAGTTTTTAGCACGAGAATTTCTCATATTTCGTTCAATGAGCCGTGAAATGATATGAGTTCCCCGAGGGCAAGCAATCATAGCTAATCTCTTGTGGGACGAAAAACCGATAAAAACAAAAACACTCCGATTACTCTGTATCGGTAAAACCTTTTCATTGTATCATATAGCTATGTTACATGTTTATGCTGAAAACTCATTAATACTTCCACTTCCAGGTATAATTCCCCCCCCCCCCCCAAAAAAAACAGGGAAGAGATCAAGATCAAAAACAGACTTAATTAAAGAAGTGACAACCTGAAAATGAATAAAATGACTGGAGTCCTAACGTCACATGCACAGTTTTGCAGGCATTTCAAAATGCACCATTTAATAGATAAAAAGGCACTGTTTGGAACCTTTTAAACATTTGAACTTCATCATAATGATGTATCAGATAAAGCACAATTAAATTTTGTCCCAAATAGTGAAATTAGCTTTTTGATATTGCAAGTAACAAATAGATTTGGGGATTCCATCATGCAAATTGTAACGAGGTTCCAACGTATCTGACACCATTATTATTATCACATAAGTTGATGTCAATGTCCTTAACAGTGGACCAATGATTAACCGACATCATAGTTGACATGAAGTGCTCCGCGTCTTCTCGATTACAGACCAATAATCATAGGCCGCAAATCGAGAGAAAACATTTCCACCGTAAAGCATGATTTCCTCATTCATAAAAAGTACAAATCGTTTAAATTATCAACCGGTTAGGGAAATACTGCTTAGTGAAAGTGACTGACGCAGCTGTTGAAATAAACATATGTGACCAATACTATATATGTCAGACATGTAAGTCAGATATGAACAGGATCAGGCTTTGACAGTGAAGCCTTCCACAATACAAACCTAATCGCTCAGAATTGGGAAAAAATATAACCAAAAGCAGCTTATCAACTCCACCTGTGTATAATCAACACATCTGTGAGCTCTAATAGATACCCACCAGAATAAAATGACTATGACAGATATCACCCACTAATCACAGATCTCTATTGAAGTCTACAGATGACAATCAACGAAAACACAACGAAAATTGAAATTATTGGACAGAACATTATTTGACACTGTATCCAAACAACAATTACTAGCAGTGTATCGATCATATATTCCATCACCATTCAGTCAACAGGGAGCACAATATCTATATTGCGTAAGCCGTGTTCAAAATATCACAATTCAGTCCGTCCGCCCTAATATGGCCTGTACCTCGAATGGACAAATATAGAATGGACCAAACGAATGATGCGTAATCACCCATGTTTTTTAACATGCTGTTAACTCTGATCCAGCTTAACAGACAATCAGACAAAAGTTTCTCTTCTCAGGTGATAGCTGGTGTCTGGATCTTTATGTTCCATCTAAATTGGATTGGTCCAATCTAAAATAGGACCAATTCCAAACAGACTTTTTGCTGGTGTGAATGCTTGGCCCATTCTAAATTGTAACGGACTAGATTAAGAAGGTTCTAAATAATGAAGTGAGAACGCGGCTTTAAACTGCTCGTACTCACATAACACTAATTTTGCAACATCGGAAAAAACAAGGATAGAAAAATGAGAAATAAATTCGAAGACTTTTCACATATTCAACATCAATCTTGAGCAATCATATTCAATATTCATAAAATCTCGGCAAAACGCGAAGCAACCTGAACAGAACATCGATTGCGTAATGATCAACTTACCTTCTATCATTTCCTACAACATCGAGAAAGCCAACTTCCGGCAAAACATCTGCAGAATATTTGCCGTGCGTCACTTGTTTGGTTAAAGCGACGAGTCTTATCTTATCTTTGTATGACAAGTGAACAGCTTTGCCTTCTTTTTCTGAAGAGGATCAGTAAAATGCGGGGTATTAACGATTATCGAATAGGGGCTTTAGGATACTGAAAAAAAGGATGGCTACGAAAACTCCTTTTCATAATTCAAGTTGTTGGCTAATAGTCAGATTTTTTACTTCTTTAGCAGACGTTAATTAGGGCTACCTAATCATTGGTGAGAAGCTTTTATTTTCACATGAGTTTTCGCCAAGGGTTTTTGAAAATGTCCGATCATGAAACTAAACCACAGACAGGTTACTGACTATTTTAAGAGCTGCTTGATACAATAAGGAATGGAGTGTGATTTTAATTGTCTAATTCAAATTGATTGAATTTTAACATTCTTCATTCATAGCAATGAATTTTGCAAAATTAAAAAGTTGAAGGAAAAAAAGATTAGTTAGTAAATGCATTGCATCAATAATGGGCAAGTTATTGAATAGATGATATAACTCGAGAAGTCTAAACACTATGGGACAGGTTTTGACATGTTAGGAATTGTGCACAAATATAATTTGAATTGAATTGAAAATTGTTAGCGATACCTTTGTAGAAAATCAACGCTAATTTGTACAACTCATCGAGTGAGAACCCCCAATCTTCTTTAAAATCATGGTCTACGCCGTTGACATTAGTTTCTGGGCTATTTATTTCGTTTTCGACAGTAATTTCGGTCATTTTGACAGATTTCCTCTAGCAGAAATCTAAGAACCCGGAAGTAAGCCACGTAACAAGCACTTGCACCATCTAGCGGTCATTCTCAGGGTTCTCCTACAACATGGATATTTAATAACGTAGGCGTAAAACCATTATCCTCGGATCGCCGGATTGAATCCCGGCAGCCCGCCAGCATCAGCTGTCAGACGTCTCGTAACCGCACAGAGCGAGTTCTGCCGACCGTGTGGAGGCACCCGGTAAAAATAAACATTCAATCTGTGTGATTACTTTTGATGAAATCTTTAGCCATTTGAGGTGGAATCCATGGTTTTTTGAATTAAAGATGTTTGGTGAGAAAGGACTAGAGTTGATTCGTGATTTACAAAGAAGTCTTGAAGCTTCTTTACCGCCATACAATGTAAGTAGCAAGAGAAAAACAACCGAGTTGGCACTGGCAGTTGAGTAACTGACGTACTAAATATCAATAATAACATTTCTTATACATTGTTTCCTAATAATTAGGAGGATGGGGTACGTCAAGTTTTAGAAGAAATGAAAGCGCTGTTTGAACAAAACCAAAAAGATGTGTAAGTATCAAGTCGCTTTCATTTCTAACAGTTGTCCAATTATGTATATATATATATATGTATCTGCAGCCGACAGATGATGATGATGATGATGATATATGATAATTAAATTTTTGTCCAATTCATGGATGCCTGTATTTTTCGTTAACCCGCAGGTCGTCAACAGTTGCTGGTGAAAGTGGTTTGTTCGCAGGTATTCAGCTACGCCATGCAGCATTAGAAAGAAACAAAAGATGTTTGTTGGCTTACTTGTAAGTATGAACCGAGTCTAAAAGGGTATATCATCTATTTGAGAGATTTCTGTCGTATTAATTTGTGTTGTAAATCGGTTAATCATTTCAGTTACAATCGTCTGATACAGATTAGACAAATGAGATGGGAATTTGGAAGCGTTCTTCCAGCTGATATCAAATATAACCTCAACGATCAAGAGGTCATCTAGATTCTTTATTTTCTCCAGTCACCGAAACGTTCTAGAAGAAATTGCTAATTTTTCTCATATTTACAGATCCAATGGTTTAATAAGTATAATAAATCATTAGCCAACTACATGCGGTCAATTGGAACTGAAGGGTTGGACCTGACTCAGGATATAAAACCACCAAAAGCTCTGTATATAGAGGTAAATAGGGGATTGATTTCGGTTTGAATACCATGTATAAACACACTTATTTCAAATGTTTTCTTTATAATTAGGTTCGTTGTTTAGTCGACCACGGAGAGTTTGAAACTCAAGATGGAAATGTTGTTTTACTGAAGAAAAACAGTCAGGTATATTCAATATATTACACTCATGAGTGCGATTCATGTAATGTCGGTGGAATTTAACTCTTCTGTGTAATTTTCGTGTATTGTAGCATTTTCTGTTGAGATCTGAATGCGAACAGCTTGTAAGACAAGGAATACTGGAGCATATCGTTCATTAGACATATGGTGCTAAATCAATGCATAACCTCGCCGCCTGTAATGGATTTAACGTGTACATATAATATTTAATAAACTGTCATTTCGCTGAATATATAGAATTTTTCACCCCTTTTTCATAAATCATAAGGACAGGCAATAGATATGTCATACAAAGGTACATTTTTATTTCCGAAACAAAATATATTTACAAAAGAAGAATAAGTTATGCAGGGTTGATTTGATGGTTACATGATAAATACACTCGCTTCAATACACAATGTTGGTTAATATTGAAAGACTAGAGGCCAAAAGTAAACACGATTTTCATGATTCGATGATTCGCGTTTCGACTTCAGTTTCAACCCCTTATTCACACAGCCAATACCGATGTCACTAGGGTATACATGACGCTGTTATCGATACACAATAGTTAATTAGCCTCAAGCTTTCAGTTATTTTAGATTATTCACCGAGTAGACAAATAGCAAGGTTAAGCTGCATATTCATGTAATTAATATAAACGAGCTACACGGTAGCTACTAAGAGGCCAACTAAATATTTATCATTTCGACAAATGCAAACTTTGTTTTTACATTCACTAGGCTTGTTGATAATCTGAAGTAAGCTCTCATTAAGCACCAGAATGATCCGCAATTTTTTTACCGTCATAACGTAAACGTTAAGTCCCTAAATGCTATTATTCTCACTTCACAAAATTTGCCCTCAACAATGCTAGTACTACAGATTAGAAATAAAACTACAAAGGCGGTTCAAATCAAAACTTTGTTTTTATGGACACAAATTGATTAAGCTACCGATTATCACTGATTTTGCATAGCTAATTACATGGAAGAATAAATCAGAATTTTGTGCAGCAGTTTCTCAAACAAAAACGAGATTCTTTCACCACTCGAAGAACATCTTTACGAGATCACAGACTGCTTGGTAATAAATGCCAATGCCGAAGTCAGTTGTTAAACGATAAACATTCTAAAACTTATGATAAATGGGCTGACACTTACAACATACATATTGTCGTTACTAGATTTATTTCGGACCAGCAAACCTGCCCAATTTTTCAAGATTGCTAATGGGAAAGACCTCAGAAATTACACAATAGGTATGTGTACACGCAGAACTCAGAATGACTATTTCTATGCATGCATAGTTCATAACGAGAAGAATAAAACATCAGCAGTCTGTTTCTAAAGTTGGTCCGATTGATTCCGTACTCTCGCTCATAATCCTCTCTTGTACGATAGATATGACTTTGTCCGATATCTTATTAGAGTATTGTTCTAGTAAAGGAGTGAACAGCGCTAGCATACTGTCGCTTAGACCATCCGTTAATTCGGCTAGATCCTCGGTAGTTTGACACATACTATCTCTGCGATCAATTAGACGAGTGTCTTCAATTGAATTGTCATCGACCGAGGCAATCATCGTTCTCACTTCGCTGAATGCATTCCTCAATGTTTCCAATACATGAGTCGCTTTATCGCTGGGCATTTTTGTGTTGACAGTTTGTACCTTGAATATTAAAAATATTCACATATACTGCATGAACAATTACGAATTTCATTTATCAACACCTATGTAAGCATGATTTTCACACTACATATACACTGGTATTAGATTTCAATAGGTGTGAAAAGTGAGTTAAGAAATTGCTTCCTGGTATCGAACAGCGTAAGAGAAATCCGAACTTACCTTTTGATACATATTAGTAGCTTTAAGCACTGATCGCTTGAGATCTGTAACAGTTTGGGTGCAGGATTCCATGATAGCTGAAGAACAGAATATACCACATCAATGTATCAATTAAACCAAATCTAAATTCACAAAATCTGTAAAATAGCATGAGTTTTGACTTATGATACGCTATGAAATAGCCTATCAAAATACGATCAATTACTGCATAAATTTTGCCCTCTAGTTACCTCTTTCAGTAACAGAGATTGAAATATCCTGTGAATTACTGCAGGTACTGTTACCCACGTTGAAGAATGTCAACTGGTGGATTGAACACACTACACAGGTAACTACTGCTAAAACATGTATGTGTCTGACGATGGTTAATTGAGCATGAATTACTAATTCACTTACAGAGTGGGGACAGTAATTGGATTGAAAAGAATTATGTAATATATACTGTCCTGTGGTTCAATGAATAGGTCAAGTCTAGTGATATAGTATAACTTGGACTCTTTGCTTTAAGAGTCCAGGACTATATTCAAAATGTTGTGATACTAACTTTTTATGTGCCTACAACAACTATCGTGATAATTGAAGGCATTCCTATGACAGTGACTTATGTTAATCAAGCAGAACTGATTTACATTACCAGTACATATCAAACAATGCTTACCTGTATCCTCTGCACTCATTGACAATCGTCTGGTCGTTAATGGTAGGTTTAGACGCCCTCTGTCAGGAGAATTTCCACCGCCAATACTGTAATAAGAGGCAAGACCGGGATATGAACCAAACCATCTGTAATACATAACGGTGCAAACACGGTCTACACTCTAAAGACAGGAAAGCTAGCAACAAATGGGTTATAAGCCAGATCCAAAGCCAGAGTAATCTACTTTTCTAAGATTTTAGAGTTTTCCAAATACCTGAAATATGGCTCATTTACCCTGACTCTAGATTTGTAAGATTAAATCATGCTAGGCAAAGTTCCTCTCTGCATCGATATGCCAAGATAAAATCAGTAAATTGCATCTAAATCAACCAGTATTATAAAAGGACACCAGTCCTACTGATGCGATCTGTTAAGTGTGAAATGATGCTAAATGGTGAATTATAGTCATTAAACAAATATTCTCAAGAAATGCCAGCATCCACAAGCAGTTAATTATCTACATTAAGTAATCTATGACAGAGACGTCATGAAGCAAGCATTGATAGGATATGAAAGTTTTTTTTTATCTGGATAGTTATTATGGCATCATCATTATGGGATTCATTCATTAAATTTCAGCCGATCCAATCGTATCGTATGTACCTACATCACAAACATGCAACAACAGATTAACTAGACAGAATACATGACATACATTTTGATAGCTTCATACTAGAAGAAAATCATACATAATGTAACTTAGATTCACACCGATTACATGTAAAAAGCTTACACAAGCCTACAGCTTACATGAAACATAAGTCTTAAGCTTACATGAATTGACTACCGATTTATAGGCTATATGCTCGGGTATAAAACACAACAGAATTTTAAATAGAATATTTCGACCTTACCTGGGAAACTTTCTTGGAGAAGTCTGTTGTTCAGACGACACCGGACTGGCAGACATAACGGGCGTGGCCGTAACTGTCGTTATTGTTGTATTACTGGAACTGGTAGCGGTTGTCATGGTGACCAACGGTGCAGATTGAGAGGTAGATGATTTGGCTAAGTGGTTCAAGAATGCAGTCGACGTACAACAAACAGGACTCGTTTTCGGAGCGGTGACCATCGAAACTGTTATAGGTGTTGTCAATGTGACTTTAGCTGTAGTTCCTGATGTCGGTGGCTTCAGTTCGTCTGTCATTGTCGATGTCGTGGAATGTACTGTATTTTGCTGCACAGTCGAAGGTGACTTACTGGTGGTCCCATTAAATTCAAACTTATTTATCTTCGCGCTGACCGGTGAACTATCGAACCTGCGAATCATCCGCGGTGAATTCGTGCGTTTTGGCGAAACGTCACGCGGACTCGAATTGAATTTTCTCCTCTGAGAAGGCGAGCTCGGAGGGTTTCTCCGTGTCGGTGACGATTCTCGACGGGGTCGCGTCGGAGACGTATCGCGATTTCTATCCGACACCGTCTCTCCGGAGATCGCTGTGGTTGTCGTTACTTTATGAATCAAAAAAGACGACGACGATGTTGACTGATGACTAGTAGTGATGTTATTCGTACCAGTTTGTACACTATTATACGAAGAAGAATACGAACTATGCTGCGTTAGATTAGAATTAATATTACTGACGACTATAGTAGCAGAAGAGATCATTTTCTCTTCAGATTTCGAAGAGAGAATAATGTTACTGATTGCAGATGTGACGGGAACATTCTGTGATATGATGCCTATTCGTCGCGAGCGTTCTAGATATGGTTCTTTCACCGGTGACTGATCCTTTACGGGTAAGTCCATCGGACTAGCATCTCCGATATCGGCGACCGATACCGGAGTAGCCGGCGGCGAGGGTTCGTTATTACCCCTCGTGTGAGGAGTATCCGATACGGTCGATAACGCGTCGCTGATCGTATCTGAAAATGACACTCGACGCATTTCGGAATCGGAGTTTTTAGCGTCATCGTTGTCGGAATTTTGCGACGACTCCGATCGAAAGTCTTTCGAATACTGGTTCGACTTCATTGCACGTTTCATGAAAGCTTCTTTTCGACTGCGACTTAAAGCGGCGATCGGTAACATCGTGGGTGGTGGCATCGCTATACGATCTGCTTCCTCGTTACACGAACAATCGCATTTATTATCAGTATCAACCGATGATATCGAGTCGGCGCTTTTGCTCATTTCATTCGAAGTATCGGCTTTTGGTTTTTGGTACGCCCGGAAACTGTCCGATACGTTGCGACGAATGTTCCTCGGCGAAGGAGGTAAATCTTTAACCATCGATTGAACGTCGAGACTTCGCGGATCAGGGTGCGGAAGATTTCGCCTCGTTTTCGGAAGAGGACTTCCCGGTTTGCCACTTTCACAACTCACATCCGTTGAATTAGTCTCCTCGCTCTCTTCGTCGACTCCAGATGAAAGGTTAGGCGAAGATACAAAATTAGGAGGCATCGATAATCGTTCTTTTCTCCACTTTCTCGGTGATGATGACGGACCTGTTATTGAAGTTACTGAACTTGATTTAGTCGACAGGACAGTGGACTCTTCACGACTGACCAACGATGTCGAAGAGGCGGTCTTCGAAAAGATGCCTCTTGTTTTCGACTTTTTCTTCTCTTCGCCAACTTTGGTAAGATTCTTTTCTGACTTGCTGCGACTTGACGATATAGTTTCTCTAGCGTACGACCGAGATTTCAGTGAACTCGAATACGTATCACGAGCTGAAGAGAAAATCAATAGAGCACATGAAAATCAAAACATAAAATTTGTAAGTATTTTATGATTATTAGATTTCTTTCAAGCATTCTAAGATTATCTGGATCAATTTCCAAGTGTAATTAAGACACTTAAACGTTGATTAGGGAAAATACAAATGATTCTAGGAAATCAAGAGAGTGCCTTCATGCAGCTTTACGTGGAGTCAAATTCTAATGAACTGGAACATGTGCTGCATCACTATCAAAACAGATAATCAAGAATATGTATAAATCTGAGGATGTTATCAATTAAATTTCGCGATCAATCTCATCAAGATTGCTATTTCTGAAAGATACAGGTTTTAAGATGAGCTGATACTGTATTGCTATGATAAAATTACTGAATCTTAAAGACAAATAACTTAGAATAACATCTCAACACTTTGATATTTCTAGAACAATGGTTCTACCTATGCTAAGTTGTAAACTGAGTTCTGGGCAATTTCGAATGATTTGTGCTTTGCTTAAGCAAGTTGAGGATCACATGTGTTCTGGTACAGATCTTTCACACATCACACTACCAGATTAGAATTAAACATGATGTACATATAGGACATGCAGTTCATAATGATATATTCTTGCAACAGCAAACAGAATGCAATGTGATAGGAAGAGATACATTGCATCAAAATAGAGCAAATAAGAGTGATTTCACCATGTTTCATCATGTTGTTAAAATGTACTTAAAAACAAAGCCTTCTGTAGTAAAAACAATGCCTATGAACAGCCTCATTTAAGGACATTTGATAATTCTAACGTGGCTAAATAAACAAAAGGCTTTGCTACAGATTAAAGTATAGAATGTTAGCGTAATTTGATAACAGTAACTATTAATGTCAAAAGCCAATTTCATCAAAACTTAAAAAAATGGTGAGAAAGGAAATCATTGATGTAGAATATTGAACAGAGTGCTAATAATCACAGTCTAAGCAGCGCCCCTAGTAAGACTAGGCAGCATTACCATAACGTTGCATAGAGCCCCTTCTGCCTCCCGATTGGGCCTGAGATCGAGAGAGGTCAGAAATTGACCAACTCTTTCGCAGATTTTGCGGTTGTTGCCACATTAGCCCGAGTTTCAAGCCACCTAAAAATTAATATTTGCAATGAATGAAAAAAGCGATTAACTACGCCTAAATAAATCAAGCTCACTTCAGTTTTCGTTTCAGCAGAAACTTAAAATGGTCAACGAATGTTTATCTTTAGCTATTCAAAGCAAGTTTTATACAAGGTTAAGAATAAGTTACAAAACCGTATTCAAGCAAAAATTTGTGAATGAGTAAAAAATGAATAATGAAGCGAATATTGATTTCAGTGAAGTGTTCAATCCCTCTAATGTATTTCGGTGTATTTACAACTGTGACTTTTAACATCTCCCGGGCAAATGCCAGTCTTTTCATGCGCGGTTACTTCACAAACATGCGAAAGACAAAGATGATGAAGAGAATCTAAAACTAAATGGAAAAAACTTCGATCGATAGAATAGAAAATGAATCAGAATCTATCAACTATAACCTTAGAGAACTACTGGTATCTATCATAGAACTAATATCGACATTATCCACCGTATCAGGCTCCATAACCCCTGACACTATAGCAATTTCAAAAAACATAAATCACAAATAAATGATGATGACAACTTTAATAGGGTTGATGAGAAACTAAATGGGAAATCAATGCTAGGTTAAAACATCGCAGACACAGCACTCGAGTCAGGAATGAATGGATGAGTGTACGATGATGACATTATTGTTGGATTAAAGCTAGTAGCGATCGATGACATTTTGTAAATGACAACACCGTGGGTTTTTACGCTTACCAGATTCTTCAACATCTTCACCTGTTGTTGATGTACCGGTAATGAAAATATGTCATGCTTATACTGTTCTGATTAACATAACGTGTATTCAATTTGTGCATGCTAGAATCAAGCATATCATGCCTTCTGTTGTCTATTTGATGTTAATAGTTCATCTAGTTACTGTGAGACAGGCAGTATCTTTATTGATGTTTTTAGAAGAGGATGAAATTGTCCCGAATGCATATTTATCATAGGACTAAGCACATATTCATCTGGCATCAAAAACCTGACTCATCAATGTGTCCATTATCACTAATGAATTATTGAAGCAGCATCCAGATGTGAGTAACTACACTCTAGCCAAAATGCTTCAACTGCACGTGCTATCAAAACTCTCAAAATATCAAGCGTCTGTGTTGAATGTGTACGTACCAGTAGTCTTGGGTTCAATGCTGACTCGTTTTTGAGCTCTTGGAAGAGTTCGACTGCCTTCGGTAACAACGGGTTTCTTCGCTGGTTCTATTTCAACAGCAATGTCCTAAAATATTCAGCAAAACGGCATAATAAACTATAGGATACAAGATCGTGATCCTGAATACAGATACCGGTAAATATAATCTGCATAACTAACCTTATTGTTTAACTTAGTTGGTGGTGAATGGAGATCAGGGCTCGGTTGACTATTATCACTTGTTGATTCCTGAAATCGAGAGAAATCAAATCTCATCTAATATCCAGCATAATAGCTGTGCAGAAAGAGAATATCTACTGTACTTACAGCTGATGACTTGTCATTTTGGTTCGCCATTGCTTGAGCGGCAAGATTTCTAAGAAAACAAAAACAGATTATCTACATATGTCTACGTTCATCATTTCATAAGAATTATGGTAAGACCTGGAAAAAATTCATAGAAACCTGAAGTTAACAGCAAATACCGAGGCGAATTAGCAATAAATAAACCATCATCAAACATAAAGGAGAAGGATAATGATTGTATAAATACATGGTGTAATTATGTAACCTTTAATCTAGCCTTCAGTTAACTGCAGAAACTAAAATCATACATCTAACATGTGTGTGCAATATTTATGATAATCATCTCTGGACTTCTGTATGGTACACATATACCATCTACCAGTACAAAAAACCTTCCATGCGCCTATGCAGAAATTCAAATGCAATAATGGTATAAAGAGATAAAGATTTCCTCAGAAGGTTCAAATTCCTGCATAGGGTAATGAATGATTTCTGGCGAAGCCGTATAATAGTAACACCTACCGATACCTAGAGACAAACCATCTTCTAAAATGAACATAATTAATATTTGATTAAACCGCACAGCCAACTAAGTAGATAATTGATCGTTACAAATAATGATCTAATAAGTAATCGGTACTATAAGATTCATTTAGCTCTAAGAGAAAAGAACTATTAACTACTATTACTAAGTAATAGAAATCCAAACCAAAAGGATGCGTTTTCAAACACACAAGTAAAATAAAATACATAAGTTCAAACCCTAGTATATTAGAAGTCAAGGAAAGTGGTTATGTACAAACTGTGCTTACAATATTTTCAAATCGTCCAAGTAAAATGTACCTCATAAATCATTCACAAAAATCAATTCCAATTTATCAAACTGGTGTTTACATGTACTGTTATTGTATGTGTTATAGTTAGAATTTGTGTATTTGAATGACTGTAAAAATCATCAATTCAAAATCAAAGCAGGAAAAATTACAAATGAATGATTTGTTAGCGGTCGTATGGTTTTGATAAAATACCATGTGTTAATGATTGCTTACCTGGCTTCATTAAAACTAAAAGTTTGGACAAAAACAAGCAAAATTAGTCTTAATAAATAAACTCACAAAAAGGAAAATGAATTCATTGAAAAACAGTGAAATGAATATAACACATAAGGATGCCTTACATCTGTTTAAAATAGCACTCGTACTGAAAACTAAAATCAGAACCTTTTATGAAGTCTGAAAATTCCACTGAATCTTATTCATTTTTGGGAAAAGTGAAAATGAAAATATTCAAACAAAGACTAAAGCTATTGTGACATACACAGGCTGTCGTCACAGCAACATACCAGTATATGAGGGAAACTAAATGAGCTAAAGCTTAGAATAAATGGATGAATCATGCATTGATGGGTATCGCAGGTCTAAGCTCACTGAAAACATATTATGGGTCACTCTGCTCTGAGCAGGCGGTAGAGTGCTGTGTGGCTTATGCACTGATTGCACACACCATGCCAGAGGCTAGTGACATGCGCTGTATCACAATTTACCTGCAAACAACCAGCTTTTTGAACAAGTTCAGATATCTCGGGGTACACATAGCGATTCTTCTGTGATCATAAAATAATGCAGGGTTCGGATTCAATGGGGTTAGAATGAAACTCGATAACAGTCGGTTGTAAAAAGGGGGGATAAATGAATGGTGGTGATAAATTGGTCTCATATTGGTATTTGAACAATTTCGAAAAAACAAAATGAAGCAAAATGAGTTGAAAATTGAATGTATTATGTTCGGGCATATTCTATATTGTACTGAACTGTATTGTTTATTGAGATATAGCTGTCGAAATGAATTTTACAACATGCTCATTGCAGAAGTTTGAGAATTGATTCTACTCGACTAAGTTAGTTAACTTAGTTTAGTAGAGAACACCTCCCTAGTTTAGTTCAACATAAATCGATGAGGCTCTAATAGGCCTATTCTAAATCACGAAAAGCCTTTCATAATCTCTCCTTCTAAATTGTCTGTTCACCAAAAACTAATTGATTCCATACCTTAGATGATTTTGCTGAGCCCTTGACAGAAACTTTGATGAAATGCTAAGTCTGTGAGAAGGTCCCGTTGCGCTAGTCAATGCGCTTTCTTCCGGTTGAGATAAAAACATCGAGGAGGCTCCCAGATTATCGAAGGTTTGTTTCAGATACTCTTCCTACAAAAAATGAAAGAATGTGTTAGTATCAGTGAGTTTAGTAATTGACAATTAGTCAGTTTTTTACGCGAAATGATTCAAAGATTCACAAATAAATGGATTATGAGACTGAAGGAAAATCTATAAAGATATTGGCCATGAATTTTCATAAAGCTAGGATTATCAAATAAAGGTATGAGAAAAAGTTGCTATAAGGAGCTGAGGAATGAGGGCTGAAAAATCGAGCCATACACCAACAAGTGAAACAGCATATTTATTAGAAAGAATCTATCCTCCACAAATACAAACTCATTTACCCAAACTTTAATTCTTGAAGGATTGCTCTAGAATCATAACGATTACATGTTACTCAGTAAGTTCGTATTGCTATTTATACCATTTTCTAGTTACACATTATTTAACTCACCTTAGCAATTGGATCTGAGATAAACTCTTTATTGGGATCGAGAGGAGTTGTGGGACTGGATTCAATTTCTTCGTCGCTTGCATCGTCGATTGTATTCTCGGTCATCTCTGAATCGAGGTCCCTGCTCGATGCCGGATCTGAAGTTGTGCTGTCACTGTGTCGTAGGTTATTGCGACCACGTTTTAATTCCTCGGGCGACAAAGCGAAAACGTGAAACGAGCTGTAAAGAAATACAGACAAATATATCAGTATTCAAACAGCCGTAGATCAAAGATTGGGTTTACCGGTACTCAATATATCACATTCTAATCCCTCAACCTACTGACTAGCTGCTACTACGGAGCTCAAGGAAATATTTTCAATTCTTCATTCTGAGGCTGGGATTTAAAATCATTGTTAGAACATGAACCACGTGTTTTATCAATGGTTATCACTGACAAGCACTTAGGGTATCATAGCCAGTCAGGGTTTCTATAAAATAACTATTTATTTTCAATAGCACCTGGCAACTGTGTTTCACATTGGGTTGATTCAATGATAAATTTCACTTTACTTTTCAGTTTCTTCTTTCGTTTCTTCATCATCACTAGTCGGGTAATAAATCACTTGTTCATCGCTGTCGTCTGTGGCATTATCATCATCATCCTCATCATCGATTCCGGGGCTGTCGAGAAATCGTCTTCTACGAACTTCAGGATCACTGGCTCTATGAACCATCGACGGATTACCCTGAAATTCAACAATTTCGTTATACAAACATATGATGGATCGATACCTTGGATTTAGGTCCGAGTGTACTACAGCAGTTTCATATTAACCTCTTCATTTGTCGTTCGATCATCTTTTTTAGCTCCCAAAGAAAAGAATTCCTCGTCGTCGTCATCTTCGTCTTCTAGTTGAATAATGGGAACATTTTTCTGCAAAAGGAGAGTTCAGACATGTATTAACTTACTCCCTAGAAGAGATTTTCCACCAAGTGAGTCTATTATTTCATACTTACTGGAGGTTGCTTGTTGGACGATAGAACCATAGTTTCTCTACGCATGACGTCGAGTTGACGACACTGATCTTGAAGCACTTCTGGTTCGACTGTAAATCTTCTTCTATCTGCAATCACAATTGACATATTTGGTTACACCCTGTAAAGATTGAGATGGATTATTGTGACATACCCAGTACCAACCTTGTGCAGCAGAAAGCGTTAACGCGACTGAATTGTTTTCGTCGATAGCGGACTTGATAACGATGCCTTCATTATCGACTCTTTGAGCCCAACGACCTTTCGGGGCTTGAGGACAGCTCATCGGTCCGTTCAGATCGATCTCTTCATGAAGTACCTGTAAATGAAATTACAATGTTCATTACATATTCAGGAATATGAGAGACCACTGGATAAGACATGTATCGTGCGAACTGGAATGAGGGTCATGCAGATCGGGGCCACAAAACATATATCATTTCTTGGAAATTATAATATTATGACAATGTATTACTTTTAGTACATGTACATTAATGTCATCGCATGCGTTCCGACATGTTTAAGCCATACATGCAATGATTGTTGTTAAATTTATATTTTACACGTAACTTTGACTTGATTATCAACTTTAAAATGTATCGAATATAACCACTACATCCCTAATCCATAGCTATCGGAGACAAATTAAGACGTGTCCAATGAAATCATGATCGAAGCAATAGATTGAGTTGTTTTTCTAATCATATGAAATACCATCATTCTATCCCGTAAATTATCAGCGATATCATTGATTGAAAAGTGCAGTTATCAAATAAATAATCTGAGCCAAAGGTAAACAAAAGGTTGAGAACAAGCATTCAGTATTGTGTACTTCAGACTCAGATGATGAGTTAAATCAACAAATTAATACCCATAACACATCCCGTCTCTGAAAGCACAACAAACATATATTAGACAAACCATCAACCTGAGCAATAATCCCTGTTCCAGTAATTTATTAACATGCAAACTGTGTACGAATTTATGAACCATTCTATCATCAATAAGCTAAAGCTTGACAAA
Organism: Tubulanus polymorphus; assembly: GCF_964204645.1. Classification (NCBI taxonomy): domain Eukaryota; kingdom Metazoa; phylum Nemertea; class Palaeonemertea; order Tubulaniformes; family Tubulanidae; genus Tubulanus; species Tubulanus polymorphus. Next base: position 27,014,526 of record NC_134025.1, read on the forward strand.
GTGTTTTTTGTTATAAGCAACGTTTCATAACTGACCCTCAATTATTCACTTGTTCAACCAAATCCTTTATAGTCATTAGGTACTTAGAGTGAGATATTTCGAATATGTAATAATTGAGAGTTGATTGGGCACAAACCTTATTCCACACAGATGTTGACTCGATACTAGATTGCGGTATTGATGCCTGGTGGGGTGAAGAAAGTAAACTTCAGTGTATAAACATGCTTAAAAAGCTAGCAATATTAATATGACATATCATAAACAGTTTTTTTAAGTGCTTCATCGTTTTGAGTGAATATTTCTCAAACCAAAGCAGAAATATATTCCAAGCTTTTAAGCAAGCACTTGTGTGACATTTTACTGTTTGTTATTTCTTTTTTTTTCCCAATTTACAAAATGACAAATATACATTTTTACATCTTACGAGTTGAACAAAGAATTTTAATGAATGAAACTACTCTAAAAGCGTACTTGAAGCTACATGAACAGAGGTGTAAATTATTTACAGGAGCAGATTCTGAAAACAGATGAAATGATAAAATTCATGCGGAATTTCATATTCACCGGAATATTCCTCTTACTCCTACTACTTAGTAATACAGATAAGTTGGATTTATTTGGAAATCTCTCTTCAAAAAGCTCAAACTTATCATATATTACTTTATTTCATTTACCAAAAGATATCCTAAGATGGGGACTTTGCGTGGAAAATACCAAAACCATTGTGTGAAAGGAAATAATGACGATTTCATTGCAAAAACCTGCATCTTAAATAATGAATGATGTAAAAATTTGAAATTTTCGTAAGATAAGTGAAAAAGATTTAAAATCCTGCACCATCGGAATGAACAAGCCCACCCATCATTTCTACGGTCACAGTTGAATGAACTACCTTAGTCAGACCTACGAGAACTTATTCTAAATGAAATAGCTGTAGGGGACTAATCCATCAGGAAAACCCACCTCAACTCACAGTTACAGACATGAGGCAACCATGATGGGAGAAAACATGTGCATCAATAATATTTGTAGAACGGTGGTTGGTGTTAAAGAACTAGTATGGTACAAATGGTAGGTTAGGGAAACTATTATCATTATGTTGTGTATTTCATGGTTGCCCCAGTCCTAATAGGATCAGGATATGAATACAATGATTGAACAGAAGCGACGTATCTGACGATGAATGTCAGAATAAGGGAATATTTGCAATATACATGAATGATATCTTACTCTGCGCTGGGCATAATCTGGTGATGAAATATGTCCTTTTAGTAACTGTAAATGAATATAAACATGCATTCAGGTTAGTTGCCTGCAGAACTTTCGAAGCATTTCATTTCAATTCTCTTCAACTGAAAACAGCGAGAATTATGAAATCTTTTTTTAGTGGCAGCAGTGTTCTGTTAGTTACAAAGCGTTCACCACTATTCCAATAGTTTTAGAAGTTCCGTATGTAAATAGGCAATATACAGAAATATACATAAAAAGCTGATAAGCCCCAGCAGTAGAGAACAACGCTATTCAAATTCTTTTTCAGTATTATGAAAATCTATATCACATGCTTCTAGTTCAGTTTTAAGACATACACCAAATGGCTTACACAAATTGGATTTATATTTAGTGGTTTAAATTGTGCTGCATGGCACCTTCCTAGTAGTCAAACCAGTAGTAAGCTATCAGAAGTAGAAAATAAAGAAATTTTATCCTGAAATCAAATCAGGGAAGGTTTTGCTGAAACTAAAAAATATAAAATAGCGCAACCAAAGATTTACTAAAAATATGTAACTTATATAATATAAAATATCATTAAGTCAGTCAGAATACTCAGTGTAGGATACAAAGTTATTGTTAATCAAGTCAACCCATTGAAATCTACAACTGAAAAATTATTTCAAATCCTAGATGATTTCAAATAGTTGTTCACGCACAGATCCTCGTTGAAATACAACCACAAAGGACAAACTTTCAATGGGTCAACGTAATGCTAAACACACAGACACACGCATGTGTGGGGAACTTACTGATCTAAAAGATGCCCTTCGCGGGGTACTATCAAGAGATTTTATCTGTAAGTCAAGGTTTTAAATGAGCGTAAACGGGAGAATAGAAAAACAGTGTGCGGCATCTCGAAAAACCGAACTCGGTGAAAAGGTCGTCACCATGCTATTATATATCAGAGAAATACATATAAAACATCATTACGTAATAAATTGATCATCAATCAATCAATGAAATAAACAATATTCTCATCGACGTAACAAACAATATCGCAGTTTTTGCAGATTGTTAGTGCATTATTGCTGCGATGCCGAGGCAAGTAAAGCAGGCTTCAGCAAGGCAAGTAATATTGTTCATTCTGTAGTTGATAAATGATGGCTCTGTTTAATCTACACCTAATACCTTGATGTGGCACTACAGAATACAACATCCAAATATCCCTAAACGTGTCAAATATATAATAAACTCAGTCTATCCTGAATACAGCACCTGTTTTTTAGCCCAAGCTGGAAGCTGAGTCACATTGAAACTGTATTCCACATCTTCACCTTCGAGGGGAGTACGAGTAGGTGTATTTGTGCTATTTGAAGGACGTTCGTAATGTTGAATCGGTATATCTACTTTCCTGAAAGAGATGAATTAGATTAACCATAATGCTGATAATTTTTTGTATGAATTTGTGATTATTATTTCAGTTTTCAGTTCATTTACTTTTCTTCCATTTTCTGTTGCAATTTCTGTCCATCAGTTATATCCTGTTGTTTCAGAGCTTCTCTGCGCATTTTCATCTGTTCAGTGAATTCCGGATGTAACTTCCATATATAAATACAACTATAAAGAGACAGAGACAGAGTTGTTAGAGAATAAAATCATACGCAAAACCTCATGAAATGTCTCGGTCGGGAAGATGTAAAGATCTTGAATGAACGTACCTATCACCCGCTACAGTAATCAGATGTTTCAGATCATTAGTAAACTGAAGACCGGGTGCGATCTCAGAATGGGCGTACATCGACGCCACGCAATCCCCGGACATGAAATCTATGATCGATAGATTCTTATCGGAGCTGCTCGTAGCTGCGTATCTACCAGTCGGATCTAACTGTACTTTTACCAATGTACCGTCATCTCCCAGTGTACCTTTATAACATTTACGCTGTTTACCAGTGCGTACGTTGTATATCCTTGAGAACGGGAAAAAATATGTCAAGACTTCCAATTATGGTGTCAAATACTACTCATTCTTTGAGAATTGAAAACTACTTGAATCCTAATATCAGTAAATAAATAATGCAATATTGTATGAAGAAATGTAGGAACAAGGAGCTAAGGGTTGATTGATTACCTGATGTTTCGATCTTGGCAAGCAGTGGCAACAAATCTATTTGTAGGATCTACACCCATGTCATACAGAGTTGTTTTTTCAGCTAGGTTGTGATTTAGTGAAAACTGTAATGTATCCGTCTCAGGATTCTGAAAAGAATACATTTAGATCATCAGTGCAACCAAAGAAGAAATCAAAACGCAAGCGAAGTAGTATTGATTTGCGAGTACGTGGACTTACAATCTGAGCTGTACGAAACAGAAGAGATTTGTCAGCTCCGCAGCTGAGCATCCTCAATTGGTTGTCATTACTAGCGAATCTCACAGCGGTAATACTGGCCGAATGATCATCTATAGTCTGCAGGAGCGTATAATCTTTCTTCACATCGAACACGTGAATCAAACGATCTCTACTGGCAGTAGCGAGCAATTGCATCGGATCTTCTAAAATTATCCGAGAAATGAACGAAACTATAACATTTTACATTACTTAAGAATTGACTAGTTCTAGGAATTGTGGGCTGCTTACTCTGCTTCGAAACATTGTATTCTAAACATAGTACTTCACTATCGTGAGCTTCGATCAGGCACATCTCATTCATAAAGTGTAAACTGTGAATTCTTCAAGTAAAAACAGAATTTTAAGATTAAAATCATTTTAAAATTAAGGCTGTAACGGTTTATAGCGTAAAACAAATGACATTTTTCAAACCTGATATTTCCGGTTCGGTCTCCTGATGCTAAATGACTTCCATCAGGACTGATTTTTATTGTGCGAATACCATTTTTACCGTCATACGAAGTGTCAGTTTTATCAGTTCCACCAGCTGAAAGAAATGAAGTTATCAATAGTTATTACCCGAACTAATTCATTCACTGACTGCGTATGTAATGATGAAATTAGAGGGACATACATACCTGGATTATAATCTACATCACAGATAAAGTTCAAATCTTCATCAGTATAAATCACTTTTAATAAATCCTAGAAATCATTGAAATGCAGGCAATTAAAACTATTCATTCTACTGCTTAAAGTAATCAAATAAAAAAAGGCGAGTGGATGTTTAACTTACATTGCTATATATATTTCGTTTGAGCCCGGACTCAGCGTTCATGTGAGGATCGAGGTTCCAGATTCTGATCGTATCATCACTAGAACAGGTCATGAATGTACCAGGAGGTAGCGCCGCCTTGCTCTCATCAGCCAGCTCAGGGTACGTCTAAAATTAGAACGAATCATTCTATGTATACGTCTTGCTATCGCTTGATCAGTTGTAATTGAGCAGAGAATAGTACAAACAATTACAGCGTAAGATTGAGAATAGAATTACTTCACGGAGAACCAGGAACTGGCTTATCTCGAACGGATTTCTATTTCTCGTTACACTAAACAAAAGATAGTGTATTTTCTTTGAAACTGTTTTCTTACCTCGACGTTCCAAACGCAATGACTATGATAAAGATAGGACTGAAATTTGCCGATCTTTTTCACATCTTTGATGTCCCATACGTATAAACTGTGGTCGGTATAAACGCAGGTCAATTTTTTATTCGTGTTGTCATAACAGCAGGCAATCACATCGGGAAACTTAGCTGAATTACCGTGGGTCGTCATATGGCTGAAAAATCAACAGAATAGACATTGATTTTTGTTCTATTTCTAATAATAGACTATAGACTAATATGTCTGTCTGTTGAGGCATGTATTTTACCTGGGATCAAGGCCTGCAGCAATGTCTACTCCTATATAGTGAGGACGTGGCAACGTAGCTAAGAAATGCAAAGTGTAAGGACTGAAAATGCGAACTATACCCTCAGCGCATCCGATGAATATGTGATTTTCACCGGTTGTAATACAATTGGCGCTTTTCGTCTGAAAATATAAGAACGAGAACCTATCAACCTTACTTAACAAACTAAACAAGAAATAGGTTAAATGTTACCAATAGATTTCCTATACATCCTCCTATTGACATTAACAGATGCACTTCATCATTTTTATCACCGATATAAAAATAGGATTCATAGTCAGGAGTTCAAATTACAGTGAAACAGTCATTAAACATGACGGTAGGGAGCTTTAATATTTAAACAATCATCTTCACTTTGGAAATAGAAATCATGCCAGCAGTTCTTGAAAATGAATTGATATGAAGTAACCACAAGATGAGCGGAGAGTTTTTCAATTAAACGAGAAAATGATACTTTATGACTCACCCGTAATTCAACCCATTTATCGAGTAGCCGTTTGTCATTGAATTCGCACAATAATCCCGACTGCGTTATACAGTATGTACTTTCACTATTTTCACCCTTTCCACAAGCCACATCCGTGAAGTAGTTGTTTCTCTGTTCGCCCAATATTCCCGAGCGTCCATTAAGCACCGCAGTTTCTTTTATCTAAAATATTACGATTAACATCAAAATTAACTTACGATAATCCTTTTTGATAAAAAAAATAAAAAAATATCTGCATAACATGCATACTTATATTGATTCCTGTTAGTGTTGAGCGATGTGAATTTGATAGCGAGTGAATGAATTTGATATTTTTAATTCAAACTTAATTAGTGTTAAATTACAAATTCCACGAACTAGAGCATCAAATATACAGTTGTAATTGATTTGAATGTCCGTGCTGTATTCGCTATTAGAGCTATGATGAGTTATGATAGCCGAATAATGTCTGTTTTTGATAAAATCGTTACTCACCCTAGACTTTGTTGCAACTAAGTACCAAAATTTAACATGCCGATTGCCTACTGTGACGAAATAACTACCATCTTGAGAAAATGCAACATTATTGACCTGTAAGATAATTCATAATTCTAGATCAGTCATTTTCTCATTGAGTTAAGAATTTTTTTCTTTTTTTGAAGGGTACAATTTTTTTCATATAGGAAAAAATGGGGTATCATATGTTTGGTAAAAAGAAAGCCTTTTTTCACTCGAATAAAGCTTGTGGGTAAATAAACCACACATCTAGATCGCGTTCACAAAATTTTCTAAAACTTTCGCTCCTCAATTAGCTCTTATATTTGCACAGCGCTCAGAGGCTAAGAACTCTATTTCCTCGAGTTGAATGAGAGCTTCTTATTCAATAAGACCTGGTTTTTTTCAGTGTTATTCGAACACTTGTTTCTACGAAGCAAACGTACAATCAGTAACACACAGACAGGAAGCTGTTGCACGGATGACATTATATTTCTGGTGGATGTGGTATAATAAAGGAGCGGTCAAATATGACATAGAAATTTGTCAAATTATGAATACCCAAAGCGACCAAACCCTACAACATAAAGATTTTAGCGGCATATGATTTTTTTGCTGTGTGTCGGTATTAATCGGTTCCCATGATCGTGACATTAATGTGTGGCGCTTCGGAAGGTTCTAAAATACATATCTGTCAAGTACTGACGACAACATTTTGTTCGTTTGTTACAAATTTCCTCATAAATCATTTCAAAAGAAAAGCGTACACACACAATACGAATACATAGTTTACAATACGTAGTATTGACTTCAACGGAGTTAAGCAGTACTTCTAACAGGTAGACGGGAAATATATCTCAACAACCTCATAAAACCTCGATGAACGCAAACATCAAATGAAAACTTCCGTCAATTGAACTGTTTCCGATGAGTAATCATGTCGAACGTGCAATAACAAAATCGTCAAAGTAGCGCGTGAAGGATATCAATTAATCTAAACCTAAAACTGTCTTTTCATAAGGATCGGCTCCCGGATTATCAAAACTGTCAACACATCCGATCAAAAATCTTTTGGCCGTAACACGTCGGATTTCATGCCTACTCTATAAACTTTCATGTATTTTAGGCAATAAGTTGATATTGGCAGCGAGATACCATCTGCCACCGCGTTAACTAAAATTGATTTTATTTTTACAGATACATACATAGGATATAGATATTCGTTGTAACGTTATAACGTCATTAATTCACGTCGTGGTATTAGCGATTAAATTGATCGCATCGAGAAGATTAACACACAAATTTTCAGGTCCATTAAGCTTTAGAATGAAAGGCGCAAACACTAAAACTGTTGATAGCGTTCTTAGTTAAAATTTATGGAAAACTTATGAAACGTATTTCGAAGCGCAGTTACTGAGGGCTTAAAGCGTTACAACAGGGTGGCCACTTTCTACCATTTTACAAATTCCCCCCAGTTTTCCCTGATTTTTCCATGTAACAACACAAAATTCCCCCTGAGTGAATGCAAGAAATTTCTAGGTTTAAAACGCCACAGTAGAATCTATTCATTTCTAATGAATTGCGTATTGATAAAGAAACCAGTGGATAATAACATCCAAATTCTCTGAGTTTTCCCTGATTTTTTTTTTTCTGATTCCCTGAGTTTTGCAGGTCAGTGGCCAACCCCTGCACTAGTCAGACGCCAAATGAGCCACAACTGGAGCTCATTTGTGTCTCAAAATGGTAACTAGCCTAATATTGCACCAATGTCATTACAAATCATTGAATTCTGAAATTCGGTACTCAAGACATAGTTCGGTTGTATTTTTTCAGTGAATGATTATAGTACATTAATGACGCAAGTCATAAAAGGAAGGAACATAGACGCGAGTCATAATAATACTGCGCGAAACATAACCTGAGGGTAAAATTGAAGTCGATAATATCAGTGAACTATTTATTATCTAGCCGCGTATTAGTCGACACTTTTTGAAAACTGTATTAGTTTCAAGCTGTGAAAATGGTCGCGTTTCACAATGAATATCGGCTTTGAAAACATGACTGAACTATAATGTCTGCAAATTTGATACAGAATACACTTTTTAAACGACTCACAAATACGGTAATTACCGGTCCCCAACGATTGTTAATCATTCTCCTATATAAACATTCGTCGACGAGACTTAAGAAACGTTTTTCAATCGCTAAAAAGGATAAGGCAATTTAGTTCAATAAGTACTTTGGCAATAAGCCAATATTACCAATACGTCGCTTGGTATTCTGCTTGGTATTCTTCTTATGGGTTGGGATGAATTTTTTCTACTTTCACTCAATGGTGTGTAACAAACCCTCCTAATTCTTTTAGGTTTGTTTCTAATCCGGCTGCCTCGGGAGAAAGTTTAAGATTTCTAGGAAATTAGTCGAAATAAGACGCGTTGACAGAACTATCGCGTTGAAAGGTTTAATAGACGTCCTGTGAATCCATGTTTGAGGACTCAAAGAATCACCATGCTGTTCGCGTGTACACTTGAGTTTTTTTTATATATTTAGAACAACTTCTACTACGTATACAACTCTGCTTGACAGAATTCCACGGCGAAAAAAATTTTCCTTCAAATCCTAAATCGAAGCCTGACATTACCATACCACATGTAAGACCAATAACATAATGAAATCACAACAAACAGCCACTCCAACTTATTATACCAGCTACAAAATGCTTTCAGAAGTTTAACAAATGGCTAATAAAAGGTTATCGAAATCACGAGGCATTTACTGCTAATGAGAAATAATAAACTATGCTTCAACTGAACAGGGTCACAATTAATTACTATAATAACATTAACCTTATAATAATCGTCTTACGGAACTGTACTTCTTCTGAATGACCACTGGCCAAAGTAAAACGAGCACCATAACAGCGGACACGAGCCCTGGGAAATTCAGTTATCTGAATTGCAATCTTTTTGAGTTCAGTTCCAATTTCTTTTTTGAAGTTACCCACATACTTTGATTCGCGTTGATTTACACGACAAGGTGACAATGTCGCTCATTAAGGATTAACGAGAATCAAAAGCACTGATTGAACAGATATAGGTCGAGGCTATAAAGAAAATCTATCAGCGAAACTATGTTAATTATAACGTTTACTAATCAAAAAAAAAATAATGCACCGGTCATTTATCAACATATGCCTGGATTCAACAGGAATTTCTTCTACAGTCTTTGATTAAAATCACAGAAATATAAATCTCGACTAAGCCTCAATGCCACTAAAATATGTGACAAAAAGTGTTTTTCAATTCACCATTGTCCAAGTATACAAACATACGCATTAAACACTGCCTATTAAAACGTAAAGTATGTGACAGAATAGCCCGGTATATCAGAGAGATTGTCTGATGTCTAGAGATAATTTTTGCTGAATAGCCGATAAATTACCGTTCGTACACTGTATTGATCGGGATAGGAGGTTACGTTTTGAGGACGATACTTACTTTCGCTGACACTTTATTCGAAGCGAATTTAGTATTGGCTCTCCAGTTCCATACATTCACCATCATATCATGTTGGGATCCGATGGAAACGATGTGTTTCATGTTGGGTGAAAATGCCTGAAATTCGGATTTAAACGATGTACAATCGATAGACAGTGGTGGGGAAAACAACCTGAAAGGGAATTCGTGTTAACGTCTGTAAACAAGGCAAATTGATTTGCATCAGTGTAGGCTAATACAGGAACGGATCCAGGCCGAAAAAAGGGGTTCACCTAACATGAAAAGAGCAATCTTAGTCATGGTGCAAGTGTCTTGCAGGAGGGTAATGTCTTGGAGTCCTCCCTCAGTAAAATTATAAAAATTTAGGTACAGTTTTATTTTATCTTAATGCATATTAGATCAAGATCAGCACAGGAGATTAGCCTGTATCAAGTGGATTTTCAAAAGGGCATCACATAGTGAACCAGCATCAACATGCAACGTGTTCCTTACCACGCAATTAATACCGAACTTATGTCCAGCAAATTCCGCGACAACATTCTTCTCTTCCATATCCCAAACACGGACATGTGGCTGGTGTCCACACTGAAATAAAACAAAATATATGATGTCATCTTCAAATTAACATTACATCACTAGGAAAAAAACCATTGTTTTGGTTACTTAATTCACGATAGTTTCCAATTAACCGGATTTTTATATTCGAAACAATTGTCATACACAATTTAGACATCCAGGTTAGGTTACAATTACACATCATTAGGTCAGAATTAATAGTCTCACATATTAACAAATGACGAAGAAGTGATAGAAATATATTCTATAATTTCGAAGTAAATATCGGTAGGTTTTTTGTTAGTAATTTGCCAAAAAAAATACAACAATTTTTTCATATAAGGAGATTACTCTGTGTACACGTACAGATCGTATTTTGTTTTACTGCAATGAAATGATAACCGACATATCTAGATGATAACAGGTCCAGGGTCGGATAGAATCAGACAACATAATAACGTTAACCATGCAAAAACATCAGCTTCAGTTACGCATTCTGAATACAGTATTTCATAGTTCATCGAAACTTAAAAAGTGATCAGTGAAAAAAGTGATGAAAACAATGTCTAGTTTTAAATCACGTGAAGCTTATCATTCGCGGAACGCTTTAATGCATTCAAAAGAAATGATTGAAAGATATGAATGTTTCTTCTTCGCAAAAACAAATCAGTCTCAGAAACACGGATCAAATGTTCAAGGTGAGATTATTTTGCACTGAGAACGAGCTGAGAATATGTACAATTTTATAACTGTTTGCAATACCAGTAGATGAAGCATGCTATTTATACAGAATGGACCGTCTGGGAAATCTATGCCTGACCTTTCAGTTCAAATGTTTCAGTACATATCGGTTTAATCTTAAAACGCTTTAAGCAAGAACATATTCAGAGCATGATTGAGACATGACTGGTGACAATAAAGAAAACTCTGTAGTAAAATTTACCTAAAATTTCTGCCGAGTTTGTTTTGTTAATAGTTACTGATATGCATTTCAATGTCTTGAACTTTCAAAAGCAAAGCCAAGAATTCAGTGAGTATTTGTGTTCATTTCGGGCGAGATCACGGAACAAAAGACAGCTCAATACAAGTATAAACAGTATTCGCGTGAGATGAAAGTGAAACAATGTTAGGTTATTTCAACAGTTGGTAGATTTCCCTGGTAAACAGCACCTATTTTAGAAGGTGATTTTGCCGAGAATACCCGTATACCGACACAATTAGCAATGTTGGCAAAACAGGGGACCTCGTAAACTGTATCATAAAACGATACAGTTTAGTAATAACATTTGTTTCGCTTCTTGAGATAAATGCGGAAGAAATAGATAATTTTGTTTCTTTCGAGCAGTGGAAAGATCGAATTCCCAGGGAAATCTAGCCAGTTGCGCTCAGTCAGTTGCGGCGTGTAATATATACAAACCTTTAAACTCCTGCAATTTTTCTACGAAAAACATATCGCGGATGAACATGTTAAATTTGAAACGTTTCTAACACTGAAATTCGTAAATTTAACCATGCTGCTGCGGATATCAACGGAACTCCTTACCTCTCCAGTGACAACATATTTGCCATCAGGTGATATACACACTGCCGATATTGACTTTTTAACTGTGTTTATGATATGACTTTGTCGATTTTTCCTCGCGTTCAGAAAAATGAGTACACATCTGAAAATAGAACGATAACGATAAATGAATAGATCACTTCGGAAATAATTCAAGAGATGATAAATTCAAGTACATGTAGTAGGAATGATAGCGATTACGGGATACTACTCCAATCTACGGACTGATTGACAGGGTACTGACCTAGCCTGGGTAATGGTTTTAATTCAAGTTTTGAATCTAACATGAAAACTATTTCAGGTTAAGAGGGTTTGATAAATGTGTCCTGCTTGAGAAATTCGCTGAAATATTCACAAGATAAAGTGAGCCGGTAAAAATGATATAACAAACATCTTTATTCTATTCTGATGGCGAGACTGAAATTCTGTCTGAGACGCATGAGACAAGAATTGCAGTAAATGGATTTTAAAAAGTTGCCAGACACAATATTTCTTGACGATCTTAAAAAGAGACTTTCGGCCTGCCAAGACAAATTCATGGATTGTTCCGTTTCAATGAAAAACCGCACGATTACAACGAAAAACTTTCTAAGAAATAACAAAGAAAATATTATTGAAAGAAACAGGATTTTAATGTTAAACGTTTCTTTTAAAAAGAGAAAATTCAAATAATTGCGTCACTGAAATCAGGCGGGGATTAGTGTGTACGGTAGGTAGTGTATTCACTGCTAGAATGCCGAAGAAATGTGAATTTCAGAGACAAGTTACAAAGAACCGATAACTTTATAAACACGCCTCAAATATAGAATACAATGTTCGTTTTAAATTCAAACCTCACGGAATAAAACGTCTCCATTATAACCATTAAACACCTTGCATTGTGCGCCAGGAAAAAAGTGTCGTCTTTCTAGGAAATTTCCACGCAAAAAAGTCCGCCATATCGCCGACTGTTGTATAGAATTTAGCGCTAGAAAAACATCGGAATAATAAACCGTGTCTGAGGCGTTTCGAAATTTATCAAATAAACCAAATCATCCGGAATAATACGCGAACTTAGAAGAACTTCATTAAACCAACAACTTTCTAAAGTCTACAGTCGATTCAGACGATTATACTTCACAGACCCATTATCGTATTTCTTCTACTTCTTTACTTTACAGCGAAAAATCAAAAATCTATTATTGATTCACCCAATAAGCGTTGTGAGGTAAGATTCATCAACAAGCCCGGTGAAGAACAGCGGTTTCCGATTAGCCTGCTAAGAAAACTAAACCCCAAGTTTTCAACCCAACTCAGCAAAAAAATACTGAGATATAAGAGTTGAAAGGGAACCAACCATAGAGCTTTTTCGTAAAAACAAAAGACTTGCACATTCTGGAAAACAGTTTTAGCCGACGAATATTCTTGGAGTCAAATGAGATAACATGTGAAATAAGTTGCTCAATTGTTGACATCGATTAAGCATTGAATTTCGTAATTATTCAGTAAATAAAACAGTGGGAAACAATACTGGAAATCATTAATCTAACACATACAACAATACCAGCTTCATAATATCCGAGGAGAGAACTGCACTGCCATATACTGCTGTAAACCCAGACATACAAGTATCGACCCAACCACTTGTCAGAGTGAAAACATCTGATATGTCGAATGATTTTACTGTGAAATTTGCGCCTACGTGAATCAAGATCAGATATAAACATGCTTATATAGGTAATACACAGGATTTATGAATGACATGAAAAATATCTGGGTGCCCCTATACTAATAGTGTAACTCACATCGGGTAACTTTCAGCGACAGGTGCTAACTGAGTCAGTATGAATCAGCTGTGCTCATCGTACACAGGAAGGTGGTAGATCTCTACTCTACCATCATGGGTGGAGTTTAGGCCGACTAGTCATTTGTGGATTAACTAGTCAGCCACATAGAAACGGAGGAACCCATAAGCTTGGCAAGGTTAATCTTGAAACTAAGCTATATAGGAACTAAACCCAATGTCAACCGCAAGAAGGGGGTCTGATTTTCTTAATTCGATATGACAGGAAAACCGAAACATCGAATACAATGTATAGAACTTAATTTGTCTGGTGGGAAAAGTTGATTTTTTGTACTTTTACAAATCAATCAACACATATTTTCAATGACTTAAATTCAAACACACTTGCACACACACAGACGCTACTGAATAACCTCGATTCCCTTATCTATCAAACGTATAGAATATCATTGACTCTTCGCGCAAGTCTATTTTTTTGTCGAATCTTACAAAAGATTTCGCCTACGACAATCGCGCCCGACCAAAAACTAATTATCGTCACGTAAAATCAACGACTGAATGATAAATTACAGCTATAGGAGACGTTATGACTAACTCACAGACAGTCGCGGTATGGCAAAAACTTCGTTGAATTCAAAATATTTGAAACGGTCTTAGTCACAGCATCAGATCTCCGCTAGGCAGCAGTTTATAGTTGTTGTTTTTATGGAAACCCGAGCAGAGAGAAACACCTGAATAATTATCATATAATCACTATCAGGTGGTGAAATGGGTTGATCGTTTCGGGGCGGCCTTTCAATAATTATATAGTCATACATCCTGGAATAACTTTCTGACTCCCAATTTGAGTTATCGAAGGAATTGTGCAGTAATTCATCGAAATAGATGAATTATTTCAGTGTGTTAATGATCACATATGCCAACCTCAATCAATTACCACATCGGGGACAAAAAAAGAAAATTTTTTAGGGGTATTCATAAGGATAACTGATTGTCAATAGCACAAAAAACACTATCAGGGACAGTGAGGTGTTTTCGGGGACTGTCCCTGACAATTGGGGACAAGTAGCTCTGAATATTGTGTACTGCAGGATGAATGAACATGAAAGGGTCAACAATAACTACTAATGCCTGACCGCTTGACCACGAACCAACCAATCACAACTCAGTTATAGGGTGTAGTTCTCCATGCAGAGAAGGGTCAGTAGGGAGTTAGCCACCGTCAGTGACAGGATGGAAAAATCAGAATACGACGACATTCTGTACGATTTGTTTCAAATCAAAACCGAAAACTTCGAAGAACGCGAGATTAAAATAGAGAACGTCGAAGAGGATGATCCGTACGCGGTGATGACGAGTACACCTGAAAATGTGGCTGAAAACGACGACGATTTCGTCATTCAAACGACTCCTCAAACTCAACCCGAAAACGACAGCGGATTTTGTTCCCCTTGCGAAACGACGCAGCCGAAAACGATCACGTCGGATATAATGTTCGGACTCGCGATGAAACCGGAATTCCGCGAACTACAAATGACGCTGCTATCGGAATGCATGACGACCGCCGCCGAAGAACCGGTGCATCTTATGCGGACGATCGGCGAACACGATCCCGACGTTCCCGTGCATCGGCGACAGAGCGCGCTCGAAATGAAATTCGAAGCGTTGAAATCGCGTCCGTCGCAACAACTAGCCGACTTGCATAATTTCTACAAGTACCAGTGCGCTACTATCGAGGCCGATCATTACGGCGATTTAATGATCGACGGTACGAATAAACCGGCCGTCGACTCGTACTACGATAGTCTCATGCATAAACTGATCAATCGAGTCAGTAAGAGTTTGGATCTACTCGAGAAATCGATCAATCTGTCTCGACTCGCGAGTACGAAGGGGGTAAAACGTAAAGCCGTCGATGTCGATAGTTACGACGCCGCCGACGCGAACTGCACGAAAACGCGGAGACTTTTTACGAAAATGTCGATTCAGATTCTCGAAACGTGGTATCAGCAACACGAACATTACCCGTATCCGACGAACGATGAGATACTGATACTCAGCGACGCCGCCGGGATAGCTACCGAACAGGTTCGCAAATGGTTTGCCAATAAGAGAAATAGAAACCAAAACAGCAGAATAGCCCGAGGACGTATCAGCAGAACCGCTTATCAGTTCCCGAACTTAGCTGATTTTCTATGAATTGAAATGACTTACTGCGAGAAACAGAATTGGTGCTTAAAAACCTGTGCTTTATAATAACTAGATATTTTACTATGCCGCTATTTCTATACATATTTTACTGTTTTATGAAGAAAAATATATTTGTTTTATTTCTTAAGTTAAGTCTTATCTCTACTCTTTAAAGGTCGATGTCGGTGTAAACGGGCGATCATCTCTGTCAGACATAGCAGTCAAAGAGTACTTCCCTTCTATTATATCTGTCTACATTAGGACTATACGTTGTTGTTTCCAACTGAAGAACATGTAATTCTAAAAAAACTAATAGATGAACAATAACAGACCTAGTTCAACACAAATTACCGTTTGATTATCGTCGCTTATTAGATGAATTTGTTTCGTAAAATCATTGACACCATAACTTATTCAGTTAATTGAGGCAAACCAGTTGTCTACATAGCAGTACATTCAAAAATCAGATTTGTCTGAACTCGTGCTCGCTAAACCTACTCATTTCACAGAGCCTGGAAGACTTCTACTCGAGACACAGTGGATCTGATTCATGTAAATCTTCATCTAACTAAACCAACAACCGATTCATCTTAAGTGCGAGTCAAGTAGGGGCGAAGTATTTTACGAGAAAAAGTTTTCATTCGCTCTTATTTCCTTCCAATTTTTATTAGTTACTTCGAAAGCTATAAGTGCTCTTGTTGAAGTGTTCAACAAAAAAAAAAAACAATTACAACCTTCTTTAATCCAGTGACAAGCGAACTTACGCTTCAAATTACCCGCATTACTCAGCCTTCGCTGAGTCAAAACGTTAACATCGGTAATCTAACTAATCCGAGCTAAAATCTTCAAGCGTAAGAATCTGGCATTCTCGTTTTGTTAGCGTGGATATTGAATGTGTTTTCTGAGCCAATAACACGTGTTGTGTGAAACCACAGCCCATCTGTAGCATTTTATAACAAATAAAAGAGAAATCGATGACGATACCCCCCTCCCTGTATGTCTACTCGAATAAAAATATCCCCAACAAACTCGATCACCCTATTGAAACAAAAACATCTTAATACCAATTCAACATACATATCGATCAATTTATCCCAGAACAGACAATTAGATAATTGTGTTTAATTGGATTATCATAGATTAGCATATGTTGCATAATCAGCTATATATATATGTCATATTACTAGATATATGACTCGCATATGCTGGCAACCAGACATGTTGTGGTCAGTGTAGCTACTACTCAACATCATCCATCAGCAGGGGAATTTCTCTGTTTACGCATAATCAACTGTTGCTACTTTTTACGACATTTCTGCAGACTATTGTTTTATCACTTCATGAATTGATTCACTTCATCTTATTCATTCATTTTTATTTCAGACCAGGTTTATATGCAATGACATGAACAGGATATATAGTTATGTTGATACACCAATCTCTTTCTATGAATTAGGAGGCATTAGTTTTGATCACATCCATTCACCAGAAAATGCTTGGTACAACTCACCGGATTAGAAATATATAATGCATTTAATGGGGTATAGTATAGAAATAAGCCTATCGATTTTATTATCACAAGAGATTAATAGTCTGCGGAATATATAGATTATTAATCTGTAGTCAAAATATGACGGCTAAATGACTTTAACTCTCAGGACAGGTCAGTTATCCAACATAAACCACAATCCTTATAGATCTACAGTAAAGTCTGCGTAATTTGTATCACTTTGGGTCCAGCAGTTTTTGTACGTATTAGGTGAAATATGGAATTGAATTAGTATGGGATGTGTAAAAACGGACTGAAATACTAACGAATTTAGTGAAGGAACGAAATAATTACTATGAATTAAGCAGAATTAACTGTACTAATCGTAAACTCAATGTATCAGCCGGAGACTTACCCTGCAGGATATATGATCGTTCCGGTATTTTGACATACTGTCAAACTCGAATTTCCAGAAACAGTTACCCCCAAAACACGCTCTAATGTCACCTGTAAAACAATGAATTACAATGTTTTATGCTCATTCAAAAAAAAAGGTTGAAAGTTGAGAATATTTCGTGGTGATGCATTGACGACTAATCATAAACAGTGTACACCTGAGGCGATTCTGAATTGCTTCGATTGGCTTAAATTATTCAATTATGAGTTCTCTTGGCTGAAAGGACAGCGCTAAATTATGATTTGAAAAGATCTTATCGAAAAGACTGAAAAAATTAAACTGCTGTCCACCAGACCGTGGACAAATAAACGGTTAACATATCACAGAGCGTAATCATATACATTACAAGGCTACAATGAGGGCAATTATCTCAAAGATTGTGTAGAGATTGTTCGGACTTTAAAAGCATGGAAGTGTCGGCTGTCAATAGCTTCAAAAACACGCACATATGATATACTTCTTTCATATTCAAACACATCATGAACTAGTTAATAACAGGTCAACTTGAAATGCTTTCAGACACTAGACCGGCATAAGTCACCTAAAGCCTAATACAGTCTACCATATAAATCCAATTCTAGATCAGATTGCAACTTACCCTTTCTGATAGAGGAACAGGCCTATTCTTTCTTTTCAGAGATGGTGAGCGCAATATTTTCCTCGGTCCCTGAGGCCTATCCATTAGGAGGCTGTTGAATTATGCCCTGAATAAAACCGTATCATTTAAATATGGGTGTCAATGTAGGATTCATTCATATGGTTATAGGGCAGGCGTAATAAGTAGACCCAGGCTAAAGGTACTTACTACATGAAGCATTTTGTCAAATAAGATAAACCATGTTTTACATTTGAATTTCATAGATATTGACATTGTGACTATCTAAGATGAAAGATGACAAATGATTGGAAGTTATTCATTGTAACTTGTTTTTATCTAAATAAAATTTGTTAATTATGCTGATTGATGGTGATAACAAACAGGTGTAGGCTACTAAAGGCTTTCCAACATTGACTTGCTGTTGTCTTAATAATCGCCAAATGCCCTAATCCTTCTCCTTTTTATGCTGGTGTTTACAATCTCCCATGTGTTAGTGTAGTTTAGACAAAATTCATCAAATAAGGAATAAATTCAATTGACATTTTCTGAATTTAATTTACTGGAAGGATGAGTGATAGCCAGTTTAAATGATTGTCAGTAGTAAAAAACGATACCTACATCTTATCAGATAAAGTCCGTAAACATATAAATCCACAGTTTACACCACGAAAATAATCAACTGTTCGGTTACTCATACAACAACATACTGAATTTCATTATGTAGAAGCCAGTGAACTGAGGTTCGTGTACAATGAATGGTTTGGCTCAAGGTCGCTAGATGTCACCATTTGCCGGTAACGCCGTTTCCGCGCTGGCAAGCGAGTAATCGGACATAGAGACGGACTCGGGTACAACGAAATATTGATTTACATATTTAGCTCATAGGATATATGCATTTTAATCATTAATAACTCATAATTATAGACTGGTATCTTAAATAAAAATTTAACCAGTATAGAAAAATTATAATTTTCAATAATTTTGGGGATTTTTGCCTTCCATATTGGTCGGGTCCCGTCAGTAGTCATTGGGGTCCGGACCAGTAGTTATTAGTTTATTTCATTTAGGTCTGTCTGCAGAGTTTCTAGAACCTGTCATGTCAGGGCCCAAGACCTGACATGACAGGTGGGACCTCAGGTGACAGGTCGATTCGCTAAAATGAAAATCGTTATGACTGAACCGATGATAGGCGATTAGAAGATATGATAGGCGCGGATTTAGAACAAATGATAGCCGATAAGAACACAAAGAACATATCGTAGTGCTTTCTGAATATATTATTCAAAAACAAAAAACAAACAATGATGTGTTATGAATTCATTTAAGAATTTATGTTTGTCCGTTTATAAAAAGTTGTTGAACTATATCGCCTTATAATAATAAAGATGGAATGATTGTGAATTATTGGAGAACATTGAACGAATTGTTTACAATTAATTTATTTTTTTGTAACACGAAACATAAAAATATCAAGATCAGGCAAAATGATACCAGTAGTGCCTTATGTAATCATAATCAGTATTAATAACAATCATTATACTCATTAAGATTAGGCCCTATATTATTATATATTATGGTAATTTTATTATATATAATTTTTATGGTCTCTTTATAGCAATGAATATAATATAAATTGCTAACCATGGATAGAATTAATCTTAAGTTACTATAAAACAATAATTTTGAAGCGAGACCTCACACGGCAGCTCGCGCCATATTGCAGAGCTTCTCGGGACCTGTGGTGACAGGTCTGCATTAAAACTGATGAAATGAAGGAAAACTTTAATTTTTATGGTCTCTTTATAGTAAAGAGTATAATATAGATTGCTAACCATAGATAGAGTTAATCTTAAGTTACTATAAAACAATAATTATGAAGCGAGACCTCACACGGCAACGCGCGCCATTTTGCAGAGCTTCTCGGGACCTGTGGTGACAGGTCTGCACTAAAACTGATGAAATGGAAAAAACTTTACTTTTTATAAGCTTTATATAGTAATAAGTATAATATAAATTGCTAACCATAGATAGAGTTAATCTAAAGTTACCATAAAACAATAATTTTGAAGCGAGACCTCACACGGCAGCTCGCGCCATTTTGCAGAGTCTTCGGGACCTGTGGTGACAGGTCTGCATTAAAACTGATGAAATGGAAAAAACTTCACTTTTTATGGTATCTTTATAGCAATGAATATAATATAAATTGCTAACCATGGATATAGGTAATAAGTTACTATAAAACAATGATTTTGAAGCGAGACCTCACACGGCAACGCGCGCCATTTTGCAGAGCTTCTCGGGACCTGTGGTGACAGGTCTGCACTAAAACTGATGAAATGGAAAAAACTTTACTTTTTATAACCTTTATACAGTAATAAGTATAATATAAATTGCTAACCATAGATAGAGTTAATCTTAAGTTACCATAAAACAATAATTTTGAAGCGAGACCTCACACGGCAGCTCGCGCCATTTTGCAGAGCTTCTCGGGACCTGTGGTGACAGGTCTGCATTAAAACTGATGAAATGAAGGAAAACTTTAATTTTTATGGTCTCTTTATAGTAAAGAGTATAATATAGATTGCTAACCATAGATAGAGTTAATCTTAAGTTACTATAAAACAATAATTTTGAAGCGAGACCTCACACGGCAGCTCGCGCCATTTTGCAGAGCTTCTCGAGACCTGTGGTGACAGGTCTGCATTTAAAATGATGAAATGAAGGAAAACTTTAATTTTTATGGTCTCTTTATAGCAATGAATATAATATAAATTGCTAACCATGGATATAGGTAATCTTAAGTTACTATAAAACAATAATTTTGAAGCGAGACCTCACACGGCAGCTCGCGCCATTTTGCAGAGCTTCTCGGGACCTGTGGTGACAGGTCTGCACTAAAACTGATGAAATGGAAAAAACTTTACTTTTTATGGTATCTTTATATAGTAATAAGTATAATATATATTGCTAACCATTGATAGAGTTAATCTTAAGTTGCTATAAAACAATAATTATGAAGTGAGACCTCACACGGCAGCTCGCGCCATTTTGCAGAGCTTCTCGGGACCTGAGGTGACAGGTCTGCATTAAAACTGGTATAAATTGAAAAAAAACTTCATGCTTTAAATTGATGAGTAGATTTAAAATCAGTCTCAATAAAATCAGTTTCTATATTGCATTCGGCTCTTTTACATGTACATCATAAAGACAATGAATATAAATAGTGATACTTCATGACTGATGACAGTGAGGAGTGTTGCCGAACTGTGATAGTGAGCAGATAATTTTCAGTGTCTTATTGCGGAAACGAAATATCAAGACCTCGATTCATCTAGCGAAAATTTTCTCTTAGACTTATAATGTGCTCTTACTTCTACATTAATAAATTCATCTACTAAATTAAAACTTATAAACTTATTTTTTTCCCTTTAATACAGAAATAAGTCATAGTTTACACATAAATATTTTCATCTTATAAATCAACCTTTCAAATGAATTATTTGTCAGAACAATTTCCTTATCGTTATTGTTGAATCATTTTCGATATTAACGACGGGTCAGAATATTCATTCAACTCAAAATGTTCTTCCATTCGTCTAGCACATGTCTAGATATTTCGCCGTTTCGTCAAATATTGTCATGAGTTTGGGTTTTTTCGGGACCTGACATGACAGGTCAGACCTGTCATGTCAGGTCTTAAGACCTGACATGACAGGTTCTGGAAACTCTGCAGACAGACATCAATCGTTTATTTCCGGGTTCGATTTTTACGCTGTGATTTTGTGAATTATCGTAAATAAAATGTCATCAAAAGACAGAATTAACGTTTTTCCATCACGGATGTAAGTAACTTCGATCAATATTCACCCGAATCACCAATCTATGATTTTGAACGCATGGAGTTGTGTTAAATCTGTTGATAAAAGGCTGAACAATTTTGTGGTTGGACACTTGTCAGTCAATCATGTGACCTTGTTTGACAGATCAACTACTAAAATTTACATTTGTATTTTTCATAATTTTTGCAGGGCTCTGACCATAATGAAAGCGCGTCTTAAAGGTGCTGAAAAAGGGCATAGTCTATTAAAGAAAAAAGCCGATGCGTTGACTCTCCGATTTAGACAAATCTTGAAGAAAATCATTGAGGTAGGCCTATTGTCAAAATTAGCCTTTTTCTTTTCTGATTTGTTGTGTAGTTTTTGATAATTGAAGCTCATTATTTCTGGGCTTTTATCATAAAATTTCTATCGTTTATAGACGAAACAATTAATGGGTGAAGTAATGAAGGAGGCTTCATTTTCACTTGCCGAAGCTAAATTTGCCACTGGTGATTTTAATCATATGGTACTGCAAAATGTTAATAAAGCTCAAATCAAAGTTAGAACAAAGAGAGACAATGTCGCAGGTTGGTTAATTTAGAAACATTCCTCGAGCAGGTTTTTTTATGAGAACAATTTCTTCGAATGACTGAAGTATTTTGGCTTGAATTTCAGGTGTTGTATTACCAGTATTTGAACATTATGCAGATGGAACTGATAGTAAGTTTTTGCTCTAATATAGCCATGCGTGTTCTGTAGTGATTGTAGCGCAATGAATTAATTTTGAATGTTTCATTTAGACTATGAGTTAGCAGGGTTGTCTAAAGGTGGTCAAGCTATCGACCGATTGAAGAAAAACTACGCGAAAGCTGTTGTGTTACTCGTTCAACTTGCTTCTCTACAGACATCTTTTATAACATTAGACGAAGTGATCAAGATCACTAATAGACGAGTTAATGCTATCGAATATGGTAAATGAGGTTTTAAAGCCGCAATCACAATACGTTAATTAGAAGGTTCTAAGTTTAGTCCACTTCAGAAATCTAGAATTTACAATTGACCATTTCTCTGAGTGTGAATAGAAACATTGCTTTAATTGTGTCTAGCTGGAACAGAGATAACATCTGATTTAAGAACATTTAACATTAAATTGGTCCATTCTAGGTATGGGCCAGATTAAAATATGGATTGATTAGCAATATTGTGAATGCGTGTTTATTTTGTTTGATAAACTGGAACGAGACAATGTATTTTACCCGTATCATTCTATGTCCTTCTTTTTCAGTAATTATTCCGAAAATAGAAAGAACATTGTCATATATTACAGCAGAATTAGACGAACGAGAACGTGAAGAATTTTACAGGTAAAAACTGAGAATTGGTGACTTGAATCGCATTAATTATGTATAATCTTGGGTATTGGTAGCTTGCTATCTTCCCGCGAAATCTATTTGTTAAATTATACGTTTTTGCTTTTGATAAATCATACAATGTATCTTGGTTTATGTTACGATTGACTACACTATATACAATCTTTGATTTGGTACTTAATGTTTGAAAAAAGTTCATAAGATGAAATAGTCAGTAACAGGTGAGTATTCCTTGTATTATCAAGTTTCTGCTCAAAAATTCAGACTAAAGAAAATCCAGGAAAAGAAAAAGATTATCAGAAAAAAAGCAGAGGCTCATAGGCTTGCTTATGAAGCAAAGATGGACTATCAAGATGGTCCTTCAAGTCTTTTAGATGACCGCGATGAGGATCTACTCTTCAATTAAAACAATAAGGTTTTTTAGGGGTGCAGAAAACTTAAAGTGGCTTTGTGTATATACGCTCTCAATGTAATTACCAATGTGTTCGTTTATCATTGCAGATTAAAGAAAATTCAGGAAAAAAAGAAAATATTAAGAGCAAAGGCAGAAAAACTACTAAAGATGTATGAAATAGAAGTGGAAATGCCAGTAAGCTTATTAGAAGAGAGAGATGAGGATTTGTTGTTTGGAGACTAAAACGACTCGCAAATAGTGATATTTATTTAAATTACTGGCATACTTTATAAGATGGTGAAATGTGCATAACTTTTGAAATATAACATAAGTATGGAATTGGTGCCATGCTACTGCCTTAGTTTGAAATTTTGCCTATAAAGTTATGAACCTAGACATTGGTGGATTATTAAGATGTACATTCCAGCAAAGATGCATTAAATGAACAGTGCAAGGCTCGCTTGTGTGTGATTATTGTTCAATTTAAGATATTTTCAGACTATGCATGGATTTATCAACTACATCTTTGTCTTGAAAAAGCCAGTCATAGGATCATCTATACCTAACCCTTGTTGATAAAAACAGGCTTGAAAATCAAAGCGTTTTTCAAATCTCTTTCTCGAAGAATATTCTATACATAGAAGGTAAAGTGGACCTTAGATTGTAGAATGTCTTCTTCCATTGTGCTGTGTGTTTACTGGGCTGAGAATAGAATTTAGTGTACACGTATTGATCATCTAGTCACATCAAAAACACTTCTACTAGTAGTTACCTTTGGTGTTTTTGGTTTTATCTGTAATAATGATACCATATTCATGTAAGTCCTGAATAAGGTGTCATTTTGCAGTATATCTAAGCCTCGTCTACACCAGGATATTTTAACTCCATTAGAATACCTCGTATAGACGATGCTTTATTTGAAGCAAGCATCCCGAAAAGCTGGCTTCGTTTAATATAAGAAGGTGCATCATGTATTCCAACATGTCATAAATAGATTGTAAAATATGTACATGTGTGTAATAGCTATTATTATGTATTTAGAGTTAAATATCACCAAATAAATAAACTATTAAAATATGATGAATGGCATGTAGTCTGATTTTCATTTGATATCACTGCATCACGCAACTAGTCTGAGTTCCAATTGGAGCGGAAGGAAAGGACCAAGGATTCTTGAAGCACTTCCACAAATTTTGACGATACGATGTATGCAATTGAAAGAGGAATAACACGAAAAATGAATATCTATTTAAATACTTATAAACAATAAAGAAATTCAGGAAAAACTGGCAAACGATTTCTACAGAAACAAAAACTGGAACAATTGTTTACGTCAGAATTTAAGACATACATGTATAATGATTTATCATGTATCGAAGATTTTCACAAGAGCCAACACGGCAAACTTTAAAAGTTCCTGTCGTTCGAAGATATTTTCCTGAAGCGCTTCCATCATTTGCAGGTAGTGAAACAGCGTATCTCTGGGCCAGGCAGTCTCCACCGGATTCTTAGCAATCAGTTCCAAATTATCCTGAAAAATAAATCGGATGACACCGAGTCTTGTTACTCTGAACGAGCAAGGCTTATATCTAACGGTAATTACCTGGACAGTTTTTTGCCAGTTATGTCCGCTGTATGTGGTTTGGATCACATGCGTACTCATTGCTGTATCCAGATCCTCTTGCAACATTTGTCGAGACTGACCAGAAAGTCGCGATTTTGAAAATGCATTCCCAGGAACTAACGTCGCTTTGCGTCCAGTGGTAGTTGTTGTAGGCGGTGCAGCTGGTGCAACATTTGGCGGCGATGCCTCTTTGTCCGACGAGTCACTTTCTACTTTCTTATCAGATTCATCAGCGTCCCAAACGTTGCCTGTTTCTATTTCGTCTTCGTCCTCATCTTGAACTTCGATGTCACTGGTTCTACGAACAGCTTTTAACATGTTCTCTTGCCGTTGGAGTTCTTCGTTGAGTTTTTCAATTTTGATAGTTTGCTGTCGGAAATCTTCCATTTCTTTGACTTCGTTGAAAAGATCGTTGCGGATGCTTTGGAAATTGTTCACCATGATGCCGACGAAAATGTTCCGAAAAATGAACGACGCAATACAAATCCATGACAAAATGTATATACTGGCGAAGTAAGGATTAACCACTTTTATCAGTTCCACTAACATGTCGTGCCAATGATCTAGTGTGAACAGCTGAAACAAAGTCATCAGTGTTTCAACGATACCGCTGAAACTGTTCTTGTAAACTAAATCTTTGCGCTGGGATTTAGAGAAGTTATCGAATATGATGACACCGACGATCGAAAATATGTACGCGAACGAAAATAGTAACATCGTAATTGAAACCATGGCCTGGAAAGCTTTTGCGACTGCTAAGGTAATCAAGCGAATTTGTCGAAATCGTGTCACCATCTTCAACGATCTGAGCACCCTAAAAACTCGCATATTATCAGCTAGAATACTGAGTTGCGACGTAGCTGATTTCGTAGATTTTCCGAAGTCACCTGTGGAGAAGTTTATTATCTCTGGAACGAACGAAAGAAAGGTAACGAGAAAGTCGAAGATGTTCCATCCATTTCGCCAAAAATTCTTGAAATCGTCCATCCATTTCAAAATTATTTCCAACACGAACATGAATAACGTACAGTAGTCAAATATGTCAAGAACAGTTCGGAAAAGCAACATATTGGGCGTTGTTTGCATTCCATATTCAGCTTGAAGTCCCAAAACAACGCAATTACTGAGAATCAAACTCAACATGATGTACTGGAACAGTGAACTTTCAACGACCCAGTGGGCCCATAGATCCAAAGGCGGGTTGTGGGTGTTCTTATTCTTTAATCTATTTCTTCTTCGGTCGGCACTAGTAACTGGTAGTTTACCTCTTTTAGAATTGTATATCTGGAACCGCACCAAGGAATTAGGAGCTTCGAGCATTATTTGCTGCATAGTGTTGCCTTCCATAACATCTTTCGAATTGTATTTAGGTGCTTCGATGTGTCCCTTTTCATCAATACTGTCGAGCAAATGGAAGTCTTGGATAAGCTTGTGACGAAACAATTCTGCCCGCCGTGATAGTAAACCTTCGGTTTGCTCATTTTCAGATTTTCTCTTCATGTCATTCATCGTGAGTGATGGCATTTGGAGACCGGAATGCATATGACTGAATTCACTTCGAAATTGTTGCTGTCCAATTAAAATGCAACAATGCAGCAACAATGAAGTGATTGCGATAACCGTTGCATCGTGCTTATGTGCAAAATCATTTAAATTCATTGATTAAGAGTGTGAGTTCAAGAAAGGTGTTTCAAAATTCTAGAACGTTGCTTTTCTCCTAGGAGAGAATTTACACAGCTGAGGGATAGAGATTTTTGTGGTTTTTGCCATCCATAAATCTGCCTATTAGACCGAATCTATTCTAAAAACGCCTTGAAATATTCACTTTTTTCTATCTTAATCTTCCGATATTGATTTCAAATCAATTTAGGGTGTAAAAATTGACCACAGTAACGACACTTTTATCGGGGTTCGAATCTAACGAAGAAAGTCACGCATTCTAATGATAAACCAATTAGCGACGTGTTAACGGATCTGGCGCGGGTAATTGACCAATCAGCGACTGGCTTCTAAAATCTTATCAGAAAGCACCAATTTTTGAAGTGAGGCTCATTACTCGAGTGAAGATCGTGGGACGCAGTCCATCAACGTATTATTTGTGAGTACAGTTTCGCGCGCTTTTTGCTTTAATATGTCGTGGTTTGTAAAATGTGCAATGCCTGATCATGCTGCAAGTGCTGCTGGGACTGGACCGAGTCATGAAAAGGCATTATTCTGTCTACTATACACACAGAAATTCATCGTAAAAGCTGTCCCACCCCGCCCGGGCGATTGACGCTATTAATTAAGAAAATGTACGAGAATGTAGCATCTAACCCAATCTGACACATGTCTGGATCACCTCACTTCATTTTTTTGCGGCTACTTCAACTTATTAATTCATAGAAATGACAAGAAGTGGCTGCAGGATTTGGCAATGATTGAATGCCTTATAATGATATCATTAAATATTTCAGAATTAGAAATAGTTCAACATTTGAAAAACCATAGATAAAAAGCTGTTAAAACATCATGCCTTCTACCGACAAGACAGAGAACAGGCTATCTGCCTACAAAAATAAAGGCAAAGATTTACAGGTAAAGACAAATGACGGGTATCAAAATTCTGCTATGTTAGGCCTACACGAATGAATCAAATGGTTTCGATTTTGAATGTTATGTTTTCGCAGGATTTAAGACGAAAGAGAGCCGATGTATCGGTTGATTTGAGGAAAGCGAGAAAAGATGAACAGATGCTTAAAAGACGTAATGTCGATGAAATGGTTACCAGCCCGCTGAAAGAAAATAAGGTGCGCTAACCTAAGGGTCAAACTTGTTTTCATTTCGCTCTTTAGGCCCATTGGGACTGTTGAGGTTATTTATTTCGACTGAAATTCTTATAGTTCTCGACGTAATAATTATTTTCGCAGACTTGCCTCAATCAAGCAACAAGTGGAATGGCGATGGTAGAAATCATTCAAGGTGTTCAGGCACCTGATGCTCATACTCAGTTCTTGGCGACTCAAGCGGCTCGTAAACTACTATCGAAAGAGGCCAGTCCGCCGATTAATGAGATTATCGATTCCGGTATTGTGCCTACACTGGTAGAATTTCTCAAAACAGATGACAAGTAAGTCATTCGAAGTGACGAATTGAAAGCATTTTCTAAAAAAAAATGTTTTTAATTTTTTCTGTAAAAGTGATTGAACAGTATCAAGCAAGGAGTCTATCGAATATGATGTTGGGTACTTAAATAATTTTTTCAGGCCTGAATTACAGTTTGAAGCAGCGTGGGCTTTGACAAATATAGCATCAGGTTCATCACATCAGACGCGCACCGTAGTAAAAGCTGGAGGTGTCGAGCCTTTCATTCGTCTGTTATCGTCTAATCATAATAACGTCTGTGAACAAGCCGTGTGGGCTCTCGGAAATATTGCAGGTAATTAATTGATA
Organism: Tubulanus polymorphus; assembly: GCF_964204645.1. Classification (NCBI taxonomy): domain Eukaryota; kingdom Metazoa; phylum Nemertea; class Palaeonemertea; order Tubulaniformes; family Tubulanidae; genus Tubulanus; species Tubulanus polymorphus. The sequence continues at coordinate 27,043,330 of NC_134025.1, forward strand.
TATGTTGCTTTAATCAGTCATATCACAGACCATTATACTTCTCGAAACATAGCCAAAATACCATATACTGTAAGAGGTTGTGAACTTAGTAAGGTTTTGATGTTTCTGGAACTTACCAAGACTGAGAAAACTGAAACAAAAAAGACCCATGATATTGAAGATCATGAAAGAAAGATCTGTTACACTGACATTTCAGGCAGAATGCTTCTACCCATCTTCGCAAGAAGCATTCTACCCAAAAAGTCATTACTTTGTCGTTAATTCTTTAATATTGTGAGACTTTCTTATACCCCTCTTAGACTGCAACTAATCTAAATTGATTTCATAAGGGTGAATACTGTCAACCCCTCGTTTAATGTTGTCACCTTTAAAGTTGAACTAGTTGTAGTAAAAAGATTGTATTTTCATCAACAGGTGATGGACCTGATCTTCGAGATCTCGTGATCAAGTGTGGCATAGTTCGTCCGTTACTCCATTTAGTCGAAAAGGGTCCACCTGAAAAAGGCGGACAGGTAAAATCTTATTAATCAATTGAGTTAAAATTCGTGATCTTACCGTTCCCGATGAAATTACTGGTAGTTCATTGTTGTCTCCGGTTTACTTGTAGCAAGCACAATTCTTGAGAAATGTCACATGGACTCTGTCAAACTTATGTCGAAACAAGAACCCGCCTCCGCCATTTGCAACGGTTAAAGAATGTTTGCCGACCATTGCTAGATTGATCCATCACACTGATAATGAAGTGTTAGCCGATGCGTGTTGGGCTCTGTCATATTTGACCGATGGAACTAATGAGAAAATACAAGAAGTTATCAATCACGGTTAGTGTTTTATAACAATAGTTCAATGAATGTGATAGAGTTCCGAGTTGCCTCGGGTAATCTCTGGAAATTTTAATAATTTGTTTTAATTATGCTAGTACATACTTCAATTGGTTATAAAAGAGTGTATTCAACTGTGGAAAAGAAATTCCAAATATGCCAATTACCATCTAAAGATCATTTTCAGCTATAATAGCAAAGACTATTTCAATGTGTTGATCTACCACGATATTGGGACTATGGAATTCCTCAGAGATCGAACTATTTGTCCCTGAGTTATGAACGATTGCTGTACTCTGAATTAATCTGAATGTAAATGAATTTATCGTTATTTTTCTTCCACGAATTATAGAAGTTGTGCCACAACTAGTCAAACTGTTGAACATTGCTGAAATACCCGTTTTGACTCCTGTACTACGATCCATTGGTAATATTGTTACTGGCGACGATACCCAAACACAAGTAAGTGACTCGTATATATCCGGTTGCATATTTTGTCAAACTCATCTGTTTCATCCAATGATTTTGACTTTATTTTCAGCATGTGATTGATCATAATGCATTACCCGCGTTCCACCGCTTGCTTTCACATCCGAAATCCAGTATTCAAAAAGAAGCAGCCTGGACGATATCTAACATAACTGCTGGCAACCAGTCACAAATACAAGCTGTTCTTGAGGCTGGCTTGATGCCACAGATCATCAAATTACTGGAGAAAGTGAGTGTTCCGAGTGATTTTGTCTTTATCAGATATGCCAAGTTTATTATCTTATCTACCCTCGGTGATGTGAAGGACAAGGTATTATTGGAAATGCTGATTTATTTCTGCATTTTCTTGTTTCAGGGAGATTTCCGAACTCAGAAGGAAGCAATTTGGGTGATAACTAATTTAACGTCCGGTGGTACGATCGAACATTTAGTCTACCTGGTGAAAATCGGCGTTCTCGGTCCGTTATGCGATCTGCTGGTCGCTAAAGAACCGAAGATCATTCTGGTGATAATCGACGCGTTGAACAACATCCTGCGTGCGGCGGACAGTCGCGGTGAAGTGGCAACGGTCACGCTGATGATCGAAGAATGCAACGGTCTCGATAAGATCGAAGCTCTTCAAAATCACGAGAACGAATTGGTTTACAAAGCCGCCCTCGATTTGATCTCGCAATATTTCGTCGATGAGGTAAATTTGCGAATTTTTAATTCATGACCAACCCGTCGTGTATACAGAAAACACGGTAAACTAATTTCTCTTGGGGCGAAACGCAGGAACTTTGATAAAATTTGCTGAAACTCTGGAATCGCATTTATGTTCTTGGTATATTTGTTACCTTGTTAACACTAAAAGTACTGGTAGTAATTAGGATGAGAATGAAATTAAATACAATGTATTGTCAAAGAATTGAATAAGGTTTTGAAGTGATACATACAGTAGACTCTTTAATGCTTTCAAATCGAATTATCTCTTAAATCGCATACAAATCTTGAATCCGCTGCATCAGAATGTGAAATTAAAATCCATTGTCTAACATGAATTATCGCCTAAATTTAACGATCCTGTTTGATTTGAGTTACAAAGAGTAAGTATACTGGATATAGTTTAAGAACAACTATAGAGATAATCATTAGAAAAAAAAAGAAGGAAAAATCAGCTGATAATTAAGAAGTTTTGACGTTTCATATTCGATGCCAATACAAGTCACCAGATTAAGATTACTCCTTCCATAAAAGTATTAACTGAAGCTAATGTCATGTGTTGATTATTTTCTAGGATGAGGAAGATTCTACGGTCGCTCCTGAGGCCAATGAAGAGGGATTTGCGTTTTCTGAACAGGAAGTTCCCTCAGCTGGATTTGCGATTCAATGAGTGGGATTTATTGCGAAGTTCATATCACGTGATTACAGATATAGATCTTTGATAATATTTATGCCTGCTCTATTATTGCCTGTTATTCCAACTCTTATTCCTCAAAATATTTTTCTTGTGATGTCTCTAAGATTGAAACTTCCATTTCTTACAAATCATGTATTGTTTACAATGGTGAAATAAGTGAATGAATGATGATAGTGGTTATGAGTTCTGGAACTATGAATGTGCTTTTCTTTCAAAAACAAAAACAAACTGTGATGCCTTTCTCATGTGGCATAATTTTCTATACTAGCATTTAACTTTTTCATTTTCGTATGATATATGTCTTAGGATTTTTTGTAAACCTCTATTTTCTAAATAAAAAATCCTATGACCTTAGCATGAAGTGTTAGTTTTGATTGAATGTTTCGACTGACATTTTATGATTATTGATTGATTTGTGGTTAAAGTGTATGTCAATAAAGGATCGATACTACCAATAATTGTTAGTAATATGATCGGCGATCAAACTGATTGATCGATTTACCCGAAGGCTATTTATTCAATACGGCACTGGCAGGTGCTGCCACCTGTCAAAAATCGGCCATTTTCAGTGTTTGACAGTTGGACGATGATGGAATCGCGGATTTACCTCGAAATAAAGTGATTTGCAGACGTTGACAAGCATGGGAGGCTTGTCGAAAGGCCACGACTCTAATGGCTACAGCCAAAGCTACAAGCTAGTGGTCGTTGGAGGCGGGGCTGTGGGAAAAAGTGCCTTAACTATTCAATTTATTCAGGTATGTGGATTGTTGTTGCCAATGTTGGTTGAAAAAGGAAAAAGAGTCTGACTGAGAGTAATTGGGTTTTTTACCTGTTTATTATCTTGTATGATACCTTCCGCTTACCAACACCATTTTCATTCCTTGTCTTGGTCGTACTCTCATAAAAAACATTGTTATATTTTTGAATATTGTAAACTAAAAATGTAACGCCATAGTTCTAATTGACTATAAGTACTTTAACTTCATGATTATCATTGACTATTATAAAACCAGGGGTTTTTGTCTGTTGATTATGATAACTTTCGTTTCGATTCTCTTTCGATTTTAATTCCTGGTTCAGTAAAATTAGTGTAAGGTTATTTGATGGTACTCCACTCTAGGGTTATTGAGGGTAATGTGAAGTGTCATGAGCCTGTGAGTGTGAGATGTCTGAATTTTGTCCAAATGTGTAAATTTTAACTTATGAATCCAACTTTGTAGTTAGTAAATTATGGGAACAGTGTTCTGTGTGATGTTGTGTGTGTTCCAACCCTAAATTGTTTTAAAAACAGATTAGACCTATAGCCTACTAGGTTATCGCCGAGGACATCTTTGTTAAATTTGTGTTCGTCGAGCCTGAGTTTTAAGGATGCATAATTCATTGTCTTACTATAATTTTCGTGACAATGACATTACGTGGTTCTGCAATAATGTATTTGAATTAGCCTATAAACTTGATCGACATTTACTAACATGATAGGCCTAATTTAATTTTGCTTAAGACCTGAGGATTACCTTGTAACATTTAGACGTACTTTTTTTGAACGCTTTTTTTTGCACTGATTTCAGTCTTATTTTGTAACTGATTACGACCCCACCATAGAGGACTCTTATACGAAGCAATGTGTGATAGATGATGTAGCCGCTAAACTGGACAGTAAGTTGTTTTATTTTCTATTCTTTGGCTGTTATCTCAATATTATTAATGAGTATTATGCAAATTTTTGTTTTTAGTTTTGGATACTGCCGGTCAGGAAGAGTTCAGTGCTATGAGAGAACAATACATGAGATCTGGCGAAGGCTTCTTGTTGGTATTTTCAATCATTGATAGGAGCAGGTTCGTATCCAGACCCCTGCAATTATTCCAGCACTTACAGATATTACACCTCAATAACGTAAATGTCTTGAAGTCCCTGGTATTCAAATTAATTCCTCATTGTCCTTGTATGTAAGGTGATCAACTGTTGCCTATTCTACCATTGCGTTGAGAACAACCAAATCTCAAACGTGTCGAGCCAATTGTTCAGTTTATTGGATACACTGTCAGTGTTATAGATTGAGCAAAATGAATGTGCACAAGAGTTGACATTTACTTGTGTTACAACTGACATTTCTTACCACGGGTGGAGCTTTTCTTCAATCACAGATCTTATGCAGCTCTATAACAGGGATGACCTTTCAAATGAATAGCCATTTAGTTAATGGTCCTATGTTTGGTTTACTGATATCATTGTATATGAAAATGGTGTGATCTCTTGTGGATATCACACAAATGCTCCTGGATTTGAACTTTGATGTAATCCATTAATTCAAGAAATAGCTGATGAAATTTAGCTGAATTTATAGCAACATTTTGAAAGCGATTCTAAATGATTTACCGGTATATAACTGGGGAATTGCTTTGAAAGATGTCTAAATCTTAGCGATCATAGTTCATCTGTTATATCTGTGATTTACCTGGTTTTTGGATGTATAAAAGGATCTAGATGGAAGTTAATTGAAAATAGCTAATTTTCATCATAAATCCTACTGTCTGGCGCAAGTCAAGTAACAGGATACGTAGTTTTATGGCATCCACATTTATAATGTTGTCAGTTATATTTGAAATATGAGTTGAAATATGAGTTATTAGTTGTCCTGATATTGAAGATAAGATTACTCTTTGAATTCTGACAACTTTTAGATATACTGTTGACAGTAAAACTGATGTTTAACTGCTGTATTTACTGAATATTTGAATATCATTGAATATTAGAATATCATTACTTAGATGATTTATGATGAAATAAACTGCACGTGTCAACCATTTCCCACTGTATCAAATGGAATCTTGTGATGTCTTAACTTTTGGCCCAAGGCAGAGGTGTTGTCTTTTTTCCCTCACCTATTTATGGAACATTAATTTGTCTTTTCATAAATTGCATATTCTGTATTCTGTTACAATGCCAACTATAGAAATAGTATCATATGTTAAGGATATTTCACTTTTTTGGAGTGTTGTATTTTATTTTCGTTTATTTTAGTTTTGACATTATATACAAGTTTCACAGACAGATCTTAAGAGTTAAAGATCGCGATGAGTTCCCTATGATTCTCGTCGCTAACAAATGCGACTTGGAACACCAACGCATGGTGAGTAAAGATTTAAATGGCTTTACGGGGTACAGCTGGTGACGAGCGAACATCTGCCGGGTTCTCCAGTTGTAGGATTCAGGAATCTAAAATTCCAAGCCACAGTTGATTGAAAATGAAATAAGTTCGACGACTACAAAAGCCTGACTGTTAGTTATGTCACTTGCATTTTCAGGGAGCTCATTATTATGTCTATGAACGAAATGAATCTAAACTCCTTTACAGTAATAGGTATTTATTGTTTACTATAGGTGGCGTCTGATGAGGGACAGGAATTAGCGAGGCAATTGAATATCAGATATATTGAAACCAGTGCAAAACTGAAAGTAAATGTAGACCTGGCATTTCATGATTTGGTGCGCTCTATCAGGTATGTCAAATGAACGTATTTCTTGTGTCCATTTTCACCATCGGTTTGAATGGTTTTGTCCTTTTCGAGAAGTAAATGTTTTCGCAGTATTTTGATAAAGACTAAAATACAATTTATCATTTTAGGAAATTCAAAGCTGAGGAACGTTCATTGATTAAGACGACAAAACCGACGTCTAAGAGAAAGTGCATCATATTATAAAACAAGCATTTCTTTGTTGTAGTTAACAAAAACAATTTGTAAGCCGTAAAAAACTGATCCGTTTGGTGAAAAAAATTAATTCAACGTCCTGCACCTATCATTGAAATTACATTATGTGGCTATTTATGAATTATGTAGGCATCCATGGAAATATAGGGATTTAAGATCAGCGGAATTTTGCGTATATAATTTATGAACAAAGGAAATAATAGATACTTTTCATTTTGAAGTAGAGTATGTCAATATACGCAACAAAACTGGCAAAAATCAGTGGACAATTTTTGGCCATGTGTATATTTCTAATACTGTTTATCATTCTATAAAACTGTCTCTATTGTATTTGGTTGTTGTTCGGAATGCACGCAAAATCAAATCAAAACGTTAATTATATTGTTGGTTGTGTTAATTATAACTTGACTAAGGATACTGTAGATACATTATCGCTTAATTAAAGTTCATTGTCGTAATTAAGTGAATCAGTACGTACCATAATTACTTCTAGGGGATTATCGACGAAATTTTCTCCACTATAGCCATATATGTTACAGTGTAAGATTTATTTTTAGCTAGTCAATGAAAACAGTCCGATTTCTTCTTTTGCGTATTATATCATGTATTGTATATAGTAGCTTATATATAAACAAATCTATGTATTCGATAAAGATATATATTTATTTGATACGCTATCTGGAGAATGGTAGTAGTTTATCGCATTGAGCAAATTAGTCGAGGATTTTCTTGCTACATGCTTCATATTCGATGATTTGATACAAATCGAGAAATGATTAGCTACCGTCATATATATTTACATACAAATAAATTTGTGCGATGAATATCTTTTTGATTGTTATCATAAGGATTGTGCCTAAAAATGTGTATTTTATTCTTGGAAATGTTCGAGACTCTTTCACTGTGTAATGAACTAAAAAGAACATTGATATAACGATGTTTCTATCGGGTTTATCATATATCAAATGTACTACTGTCTCCTCTGGGCCGTCCTCGATCATATGTACATTTCATTCACGCTGCTCTATATATATGTTCCGCCGAGGCCTTAAGAAATAGATCTCCTTCTGAAGGAAATATAAGTTTGCATTGAAAATTGTAATATTATGAATTGATTCAATTGGTGTTGGTGGGTGGGTTGTTAGATAGAAGCAAGTGTTGATATATTTTAGATACTACAGTATATCATGTAGAATTTCTTTGCATTTTTTGCGCTCTCATAAACTTTATAATTCCAATGGATTCAAGATGGTCAGATTTTCGTTTTTTTCTCAACAGGTGATATATAAATGAGCGCATTCTATTGATATCTAATCTGATAGGTTCTTTTGCATTTTGTGTTGTGTTCATTGTGCTTATAAAATTCAATTCAAGTCATTTGCTAACTATGGGTGACTATCATTACAATTAATGAATTGTGAATTTTATCACTATAAGTAGACATTTTACCATTTGCTTATTATAAAAACATCATATATGAATGACTTCAGGTATACAACTATATTGAAAATCCCAAATTTGAAATGTATCACTTATGTGAAATGCATTCTTGCTTCCTACAATGAGGCCTCGTTACAACTAAACTTTGATGACTTACTTGATTACAAAATCGTAACCAAATACTGGGGTTAGATTGATGTGAAAAGTTCATGAAATTTCTGTGAAAACATGTGAGAATTTCCAAAAATGTGCGGAATTATGCTGAAAAGTTTTGATATTCTTACCACTGCAAATATGAAAATTTGATAACTCTCAATTAGAAATCAGTTTTATGGTCCCTGAGGTTTGTAACGAGGCTCCACTTGATAAAGTAAGAAGAATATGGTTTATAGTAGTTAATTGTATGATGCTGATTTTTTTCGGTACTCGGTGTTCTTTTAAATGTACGTTTCAGCCTCTATTAATGTGTCAATGATGTATTTCGTCTTCCCGTGTTCGTATTGGTGCTCAATCAACATCAATTCAAAAAGGTGCAAACTCACGTTTTACAAGAAGGTGTAAAAAAGAAAACAAATTTCTTATGATATTATCGCGATGATGTATGTTATATGTATCATCGCTTTGTACAGTCAAGTGCAGTTTCAAAAATAGGAAGTAGGTAGGTGTTAAAAAGACTCCGTTCGTGCCTTTTGATAGTTATCTCCGAATGCTGCCATGTTTTCATTTGATAGTGTAAGAGAGAGAGAGAGAGAGATAGAAAGAGGATATGTCTGAGGGAAACATACACAACTATCACCAGTAATGGCGAAAAGAATTCATTGTTTATATCGTTCAGTATATAGATTTCTGGTATATTATTTGGCCAGGATAATGTTTTATAGCCACCTATATCACCGGGACTTCTCTGGTCAGTACATTGAGGCGTGAATTGAAAATGTTTAGATTTTCCTCTAGATGGCGAATCCGTCGATTGCAGTAATTCGAATAATCGCGCATATATTTTTTCGATCTATTCTGTATAAGTTGAAGATTCTTAGATTTCACTGTATAACATAGAACTCAATGCAAATCAAATGTAAAACCTTTTGAAATGGCACGAAAGAGCGTTGAAATTGTGTATTGTTTTGTAAAAGAAAAAAAAACACTTTTTATGAATCTATATTGTGGAATGTTCTTTGCTATGTAATGATAATAAAAGTTAAGTAAAGTGTTATGTACAATACGGTAGACATGTCTGTTTATTTGGATTCATGATTGGTGTGTTTAATAGCAACTAGCTTTTTCCCTTCCAAATGCCCTTTTTTATGCTGCCTTCATATCAGGAAGGTCGTGAAGCTTCTTCCTCGGAACCCGATTGTGAGTTGACGTCGAATTGGTTAGATGAATGAAATTTTACTCGCAGGTTTGGAACTGGGAGGATGTTCCCGTACCATCCAAAACTTATGTTTCGTCTAGAGTCTGTTAATACGTGTACAAACTGCTATTTGCTGTCGAGGATATTGTACTGATATCGAATTGGCTTCGTTCTAACATCGCTTCCTTGTTGTGGTCATCGAGATTTTATTCTTATAATCTTTTTCTGTTCATTTTGCACTTTTTCGTGTATCTCCCTGAGTTCTTGACCTTTCAATTTATGGTTTTGTACCAAACCGGACGAAATTACGCTTTAAACATTCGAAAACATCCAGGTCCCCGTGTATTGTCTTTCAAAATCATAAAATACCGACCTGTGGTAAATCCAATGAAATAAACGATATAACCTCGTCGGCAAACTTTGAAGTTGAGATTTTATTGCGGGTTTTATTAGGCTAATCCTGCACGCGACATTATTGGCTCGACGTTTGTCAAATGCGCTTGCGTATATTTAAGTTGTCTGCTAGTGTTCGCAATGGCAGTCATTTAGCAGAATGGATCGTTGTGCGGTGGCCGCGAGTTTGCTCGCTTGCCTACTCTACATGAATACATTGACAGCGGATTTCGCTTACGATGATAGGTAAGTGTTTTATCCTTCACGATGCGGTTGAAATAAACGTTTTCAGTTCAGAATTTTAGAGTTTTCAAAGGAATTGCATGCCAGTTCTTGCATACGTACGCTGGGTGGAAGGAGTGTGTCGAGTATAGTGTCAATGCATTACACACACATTGACTAGCTCTTTAGTTTTCTGTTGTAAGCTTTAGACCAAGCGGGGAGTCTTTTCGTTCCTAGAAATTTCTAATTCCTGAAATATACATTCACAGCCTTGAAATATTCAGAAATTCTCATAGATTGAATTCGTATACATAAAATTGCTTCACTCGGGTTTTCATAAAAGCAATGTGTAATCACAGAAACTTAGAATCACTTTATCTTAGAAACAACTCTCCGTTTTGGTCATCAGATTAATTTCAGATTTGTACCCGAATTTAGTCTAATGGGTAATGAATATTATTTCGCATAATCTACTTCACATATAAAGTCAACCCGATTGCAGATTTTCTGAAATAAGAACCGAACGGATTTGAGTCTTAAACGTAGTCTTAAGAAATTCCAATTATAGAAATGGTCAAATTCGTGTTTTATTTTCAACCTTTTGTTCCTCGGGGGCGCCCATATACAGGTGGACTACACTACAATATCTGCAGTCATATAGATCTAATGCTAGGGGGTTATTTACGTGGCTAATGGTCATTTGACCACTTCTTTTCTTACTTGATTGAACAGTTATAGATCCTCGAGGTCCCAATAGCTATTCTATTTATCACTTTGATAAAAGAATGACACTTCGACTCTAATGGATGTTAGAGAGAGAGAGAGATGGAGCATCTTTAGAGACTGAAGAGATGTAAATATTTGCTTGTGTGTGGGTACCCGCTATCGTAATTGCGATGCTTGTAATGAGTAATAAAAAGCGCGTTCCGTTCAAAAAGCAAAATGCAGAATATTACTTTGTGATGCAACTTAGATCAAAGAGAAATCCATTAACAACTAAACAAATGTTATGTCATGGATCAAATCCGTTTAAACAGTCGTCTTAACTAAAATACTATTTTGTTGGTTTTTCAATTTCATCCTCGCAATGAGTATGGTCCTTTTCATAATTTACACTAATACCTTAGTCAAATCTATTTCATACACAGCCAATATTGGACAAAAGCAAATATTCGTGTAAACAAAAATGGAAAGTACTCCATCGCGAGTCCATGTGATGTAGTGTTTAGAGAGTAATCACCCTTGTTAGCACACTGGTCTACATCTCCTAGGTCTGAGTGGTTCAAAACATGAAATTTTCGGCTGTAGTACGCACTTGACTGGCTTTCCGAAGGTATCGATCAATCTTTCTTCTATAGAATCAAAGACTAGGTAAATGTTTTCCTGTATATGGTCAATATAGACATATTAGAATGACAGATGGCGATTTCCAATCCTCTATGTCTCTGTACAAGTTTACTATGCACTGGACAACCTGACTTTTAGAGCCATTCCATTTTTTCACGTATGAAATGTCCGACCTTTCAAAACCGATTAAAACTATACCTTTTGTTCATAAGATATGATTGCCTTTTGCAGAATATGAAATGTTCAATATTTTTTCTTGCGAAAAAGAAATATTTGCGAATGTTATCAGACAGTCTGACAGCTTCTATTGTTTATTCATCAAAGCGACTTAAATCGTGGGGCGTGGAAATTGAATTTTTCTCCATTTGTTAAGAATTAGAAAAAAATACTATTGAACGATCTCTGGTAACTTGAGTAGGTCCTCAAAGTTCGGTATTATACAGCGCCTCATTCAGCTATTGTTCGACTATTGTTAATATTATATAATGCAACGAAATCCTGACTAATGTGTTTTTTATCGAGAGCAAAAATGAAGTTTTTACTCGTGATTATTGAAATAAGGGAATCCTTTGGGCGTCGATAATTCGAAGCTATTAAGTTACAGGTTATTGACAGAAACATTTTATTCATAACTCTGATAATTTTTGTAAACTTGGAATCAAACAATCTTATGACAGAGAAAGCTTTGTATTTGCACTTACTGTCGCATTGGTGTGGTATTCCATAAAACCGAAGGTACTATTTCAAAGATCTTGCTTGATTTGGTAAAGTATCGATGACCCGATATGAACGCTGCTGACGGTGACAGATTTATTTGAAAAATCTTATAAATAATTCTTAAACCGGTACAAAATGCTTAGCAACTGTAATCTTCTGGGCAAATTATATCGTCCAGTCTGGTCAATTCAGTGCAATTGTCTATTATAAATGCCAATAGGACAAAGCCTTGGTTGATATATGGTTGCATTAAATGGCCATGCGGCATGGTTTTGACTTTTGCAAGTAATAAACAAAAACCTTTGTCATTATCTCACCCTAAAGCTAATGATCCTTCATATATGGCTCAGTACAAGATAAAAACTTAGTATTAGCTTGAGTAATTCTGCGTGTCCACTTTAGTCAAAATTTATAGTTATGGTTTCTTTAATGGCATTTTAACCGTACATATATGCTAGGAACTTTGGAAACTTATAGCAATTCAAATAATTTCTGCCTTTGTTCGGACATACATACATACGTGTATAAGAAATATTTCAAGCAGCATATTGTGACCCTCTCCCATCCCGACCTTCCTATCTCATCCGTCACAATCACAATTGTCACTTTGACAGTTGATTAAAGTATGTGTGATGAACAATAAACAATCTTATTAATCATTTATAACCGAGTGTATTGTATCTAATATATAAATCATATATTGATATAATGATAAGGAGTTTGGAAAATGAGTAATATTTATAAATTGTGACGGCACGCCGTGTTAGTAGTCAATATCACAATCGTATACATACAATTCGTTTTTAACGAATTCGGATAAAACGATGTATTGATATTGATACAACAAAGACACAATTCTTTTCAAAATACGAATGTTTCATTTTTCTATTACTGCACTAAGAAATAGGTTGAAAGGGAAACAGATTTTCTTGTGCCTGAGGTTACTTCCTCTTCTATAGTCGGTGGTTGTATCCAGGTAACCCCATACACCGCTGAAAATGTTTAGGCATTTTTTCGACCGCTGTTTCAAAAGTAGAAATGTATAATTAATTTTCCTTTCCTTGGGGTATTCTTGTTATAAAAAGATGTTTGGATTATATCGGATATCGGCGAGACAGACACGGATAAGCATCGTTCTAATACATATAAACATGTTTCACCTATCTGCGCAGAAATACGCTTCGAAGACGGAAAAATATTTTTTATTCCCCCAGTGTTGATGATGTAAGTAGATTTCCATCCCTGTGGTATGCACCACGCGGCCCACTTTTAAAAAAGGAATGCTTTGCCATTTGCTCCGATATGCGAACCTTTCCGTGAATCTTTTTTTCACAAACAATCGAAAACTTCTAATTGTGCAACGCACTTCTCAGTCTGTATGGTACTTCATATACATTAGAGATGATAACAACAGGAAAACAACTGATGTAATCTATCATTTCTGTGAAATAGTAGTAGCCAAAGGTAACATAGGTCTCGCATAACATCGGGATCCCCTTTTAAAAACAGGTGGGACTGAAATATTGGAATGTTCATCATCGCCTGGAAAAGAGAGGATTAATATTACAATTTGCTTGAGTGAATGTTCGACAGGATTGTTTGTTTTACGTCATTCATAGATAGAAACAACGTAACACAATAGACTAAATATTCAGATTTTTTAAGCGGCGTTTCTTGATATTCTCTTTCAAGTAGCATCGGTAGTTGTTTCTCCTTTGTTACGATCATGGTTTTTCTTGAGTAGTGTGTCTACCACTTCATATTTGAATATGTTAGCTGCGTATCAAATTGCTCATGTTACAAGAACCGTCAAAAACTAACTACGACATCAAATAACCTCCACCAGCCGCTGATAAAATTCGGAGTTCAATATCGGGGTAGACGGGTGCAATTTCTGGTGATCAAGCCCTCACAAGAAATAAAGTTCATGACCGCTGTGTCAGGCGCAAAATGCTCATAAAATGGCTATAAAATCTATTTCAATATAATTGAAAAGTCTACGATTGCTCGGTCTCCAAGTTTAATAAATAACGTAAAAACAAAGTAATAAAATTTATGTGATCTGTCGCGTATTAGTGGTGTGTGAAAGCCGGTTAAAAGTCACTATTTTTGATTATATTATTGCTATACATGTCAGTATATGTAAATCAAATGGTGATTTATTTCATTTAATTTACGCATATCCTTTCGTATGCTTCCAGTACATATAAAGTGCATTACATCGATCTCTAAGGCATGGGCTATTTTACATTGATTGATTCCTCTGTCCAAAAATACGATGGTTCGTTATATTGTCCAGTTAAGTGGTCACATTTAATCTACCAAATTCTAATTAAACACAGGAAAATTCCCCATATGTGTAAACAAGTTTTACCGTTCATTTTGTAGCCCATACAATATAAAGCCTTGATGAATTGACAAATTTTACATATGAAAGCGCGGTTTCCTAGTGGGCCGTATAATGGCATAAACATGCTGGGTGAAAATGGTAGCGTTGTGATATCATTCCACGCGATTTGACCCTGGATTCTTATAGTAAACTATTGTTCCATGACATGTGTCCATAGGAGTTATACGTATAGAAATCGGTGTAGATTTTAGCTAAATGAACATTCACCTTAAACAAATTAAACCAGACTAGTCGTGTGGAGGAATAACATCGCGTTCGGTTAGGACTTCCTATCTACCAGTAAAAATTCACATTCATTGGAATCTCTTATTCATCATATTCTCTGATTCTGATTTTTCCGTATTTTGTCCCTGGTATCAGACAAGATATATAACTATATTGCATATTTCTGTCATGCGGCATTTTTCCGAAAGTTCCCGTATGGAGTAACTGTTCATTTTGATGTCGTGATTGTTGTTCGCTTTCGGCGCTTGATGACATTTCGCCATAACTAGTGATGAGTCTGATCTTCTAATAACAAGAGACTTGGGGTGTTTTAACACAATGGGCTTATTATGGGGAAAAACTTTCTAACGTTTTCTATGGCAACGGGTCGCCGAAGAGATAGCGACTTACCTTATAATGTTCTGAGCTGTTAGCCATTTTTACTGAGTATCACGAGAGTTGTCATAGCAACCTAATTTGAAGCAAATTGACGAAAACAAGAACTTTGTCCAAAATGTCTCTATAATTGCCCAAAGTTGAAGCATGCATTTTTTACTCGCCTTTCCGGAAGACTTAACTTTATTGGAACGATACTGGCGTTTTTGCTTAAGAACGAAAGTTTCTTTGAAGACGTTTTCGACTTAGGTTTTAGTAAATAGAGCACGTACTAGACAACGCTTGATCATTCTGTATTTTTGTCGCCAGAAAGCATTCTCGAAAGATCGTTGTTGTATCCTCTCTAGTTTGTTCGATGAGCAGCATTTTCTTCCTCATTAATTTTATGTACGTGTTCAGAATTAGATCTCTTAGAGTTTCATTACACATCACTGATATCTGCGACCATCACCGACTGCTCGCGCGCTTTCCTCCCTCGATTGACACCAAGATTAAAAATATTTCATGCCCATTTATGATTTTCTTCTACCCTAAATCTAATGAACTCTTACTTAATCCTATTTCACGTTTCCATCACCTGCCGTTTTCAATATATCATCGGTCCATTGGCTGACCCGTTGTCATGGAGATTTTATACGTTTCATCGACGATAGCGTTTCGATCATTGATACAAAAATCATTTTGTGAGATTGAATTTCTATTAAGATATAAAAAGCATTTTAAGCAATAAAACTTTATTGGGAAGATTATCGGGGCCTTGAAATAAAAACATTTATTGCTTGATATTATTGCCGATGAATATATATATATTATTTCATAGATGATGGGATCAATAAACTTAATTTGAACTTAAATATATTCATTTGAATTGACTCGCAACTAGTCTAACCCCAATATTGATGACGCAGTGCACATCCACTCACACAACATTCTAATTCATTATAAAAAATGCATACAACTTCATTAAATAGAAAGTTGAAGTTCAATCAATATCAAAATAATCGCCAATTCTCGTAATTAGTTATTTTGACACGCCAATATTGATGACGTGGTGCACATCTTTCACACTCCACCCCTTGAATAACGTACAGTAGTTTTCAACGTTTAAAAACATTTTTACGGCGTCAAAAAGATTACATAATAGCTCATGAGTTGACGTGAGAATTCCGCTGTCTTTGTTGATGTGGGCTAAATTTATCATTTTCGGCAGCTTTGCCTTGGGGAGATAATATTAATGGATCGATTATTATCTTAAGGTTCTGAAATGTCTTGACTAGCTCTCAAGTGAATTATAGATTAGATTTTCAGGAGCTGGCGTTTTACGGAAATTGGGAGTAATCAAATACTCGTTATTCAGGACGTAGAACCCTCGTGTTTTCGGGGATTTGATTCCAACGGGAATGAAATCTGCTTGAGACACTTTTTAGTCTTCATTCGTAGAACTAACACGATGAAACTCCGTTCTGCTTCTGAATAATTAGATAAGAACAAACGCGCTCGCGAAATCGGTGTTCTCGTGTTGTGTCTCTTAATTCGATGAACCAGTTTTTCCGATTTTGTAATTGTACGGGTGTAGGCTACGAACCTAGCGGCTCTTCATGCTAAATCAATAATGAAAAACAGCTAACAAACCGAATTCCTTTCTTAAAACTTCCAACTAACTGAAACTTCTAACTGCCTTAACTCTTTATAGCTCACTGGGTGCGTATTCAAAGTTCAATTATACTTTTAAGAATTGACCACCGAGTTCTCGGGATGATTTATACGTAAATATGGCGCCAGGCCCTGCAAAACTTTGTGCAAGGAATGGTAAAGTCATTATCTTCCCATTTCTAACTCTATGATACATGCCTAGCTGTTGTATCCTCATAATTACTACCAACCATTTAAAAATAACTCGTTCTAAGTGTGAGAAGGCTTCTTACATATGCTTATTCAAGTGAAGGAATTCTAATGAATTTTTTATCTGTTGTCTCTCGACCATTCACCCGATAAGTTATAGTTGCTGGGAAAAAATGATATTCGGTACGATTGGCTTTCCTTTTTCCTCCTTTTTCTTTTCGATATCGATAGTTTCATCTGTCTGGAGATGATTGAATATTTTTATCATCGCGACTACTGATCAATCTGTGATTCATGACTCTGATATACCAGCAAATAGCATGATAACAATTTACTTGATTGCTGCCGACAAATTTCTGCAAGTCAATTATCCATAAACAGCAACGTTTATTTGCCTAGATGCTGCTGGGTTCGATAATCATATAAAAATTATTCCAGCTGCTTGTGTGTGCTGGGGGTTGGGGTGGGGGTGGGTGTGCCTACCGAACGATGAAATTAGGGGGACAGCAAACCACCAACTGTCTATATCTTAATGACAGGCCATTATCTCATCATCTCATCATCATACTAGTGTTTCAATATGGAACACACGGTTTATCTGATAACACGCCATTTCTTCATGACATTGATATTTAGGGTGATATCTACGGTACATTTCAATTTATTATGTTCACAATCCAATCTGCGAAGTGTCATTTTCGATATGATATATTAGGTTTTTCATAAATTCTACACCATTTCTTGTCACGCGATTCTTACATTTAAGCAGATATCTCCAACAAACAGAATTGCAGAAACTTAAAAAAGAATGATTTGCTGAATAATTACAAGAGCTAGCAAATGGCTTTTATTACGAAATCCTGCTAGATATAAACCACCACAAATGTGCGAATGAAAACTTTTATACACAATGTTTTGATGGGAAATGCGAAGAGATTTCTTTTTGGATCTGATGTATGTGATCGTATAGTTTCTGCAAATCCAGAATACATACTGTGTGGAAATACTACTCGTGGCGGCGTTTCATTTCTGAAAATGATTGATGAAATATTATTTCGACCATCATCAAGAATGAATATGAACTGAACGAATTTCTAACAACGCTGACAGTATTTATAGAAAATGCGTTTGATATACATTTTAACCATAAATGGTGTGTACATAGTCTTTGACGTAGTCACGATTCAAATTCTAATTGTTTGCCGTGAGTGACATAATTATTAATAGATGGACGTATAATGTCTGTGACTAGAGCTATGAGTTGACGAGATCGGGTTTCGCCACTTATCTGATCTGCTATTATTTCTCAAACTGAAGCGAAGTTAATATTTCTCCGTACTTGGAAACCTGTTGACCCAGTCGGCTAGTATTTTGTATTTTAATCTTTCTTGTCTATTATATCGGGAGACATATTTTTAGTTTAGTTAAGCCACTTTATCTGAGTGCCACGCTTTAATGAAAAAGTGAATACCGCCCGTGTTGAATGCCGTATTCAATGAATTTTTGTTTTTTGGTCGTTCTGCGAAAATTGTGACCCAATTATTCAACACAGCTCACTCGCAAACATTTCAAAAGTCACGATTCTCATGAGAAGATATAAAGATAAAGTCAAAAATTTAAAGATCTAAGATTAATGAAGTCTTTTCTTGAAATTGTCTGCATATATTTTTAATACATGCCACCCAGAAGCCCGATTTATTATATACATGTATAGATAAATGCTCATATATTGTCTGCTAATTGCCGAATGCCAACATGAAATGGGACTTATTGGCATATTCTTGTCATTTGATCCATGGAAAATATTTGATCAAACAATCTTCACGTCATCTTTAATTTCCTCTTTTGTACTTTCGCTTTTGCAGATTATTGCGGTAAACAACTAATTGTTTTATTTAAAAATCGTCATATTTGGCTTGAAGATCTTATTACTGAATCGAACCAGAGCGATATCCTTAAGTTAGAAGCGATTGAGCGAACAAGCATTTTTTGCAGTCTAGTCTTTTTAATGATAATAAGAAGTCAAATGTTAGAAGTTAGATGGCTGATCACATGCAGATAGCTATCAAATATTATGATATCTTTTCTTTAATCACTAAATCGTAACAGCAGGCAAACTGGTGTCTGAACTGAATAAAACGTTGTCTATCCTTATGGCGTCTTACTCAAACGAAAACAATGATTCAATGGCGTCCTATACAGGTTTCGCAACAAAACGCGATTGTCTGTTTTTTGTGTGTATTGTTCAATAGTAAATTATACACATGTACCACCATTAAAAATAACCGGTAATGACATGTCGATCAAGAACGATTTTTCGTCATCGAGGTGACAAATTCGTCTAATGTAAAATAACTAGTTCTACAGCACAGTTCTCAGTTTCGATTTGACTCTAGAGCAGAAATTCTGAAAATGAACTAATTTCTACTCAATATCCACCAATCTATAACCAATATCTGGGTCCTGGAAGCAACCGTTATGAAAAATGTTTTGTATATATATGCCGCCTCTATTTAAATGTTTTGCCACCATATAATAATATCACTCTTCACTTGTACATGAAATCGTCAATTTATAATCAATATATAATTCTACACAAAGGATATATGTATGTATTTGGATTTATATTTAGTTTTACCGATGTAATGGTATATTCTGTTAACTATATTGTCAACGCGACTACATTGTCTGTCTGTACCATGATCAATGGTTTTCCCGTAGTGCAGTAACAGTGCTTACTGCCGTGCTGGTATAGAATGTGTATAAGGTTGAGACTGATCACTTTTGATCATCCTCGCAGTACCACCGTGGAGACTCAATTTACCTGACAATATCATCAATCATCAGCTAGAATTAAGCTTCGAGCACGGCATGTTCTCAAGTTTTATTATGAATTATGTATCTAGGTTGCGATCTTAGATGGGATTTCAAAGTGTGAAGGGACCCGTACGGACATTTATTACAGTGATTCGAATAGCCACTTTTTAATCTAGCTATTGTTTAATCAAAAGGAATTTACCGAGTTCCAATTCCAGCTAGAGACTGCACTATACGCCGTTAGTATGCAACTATAGAAATTGTCAAATTATCTTGCACACGATTTACTCCATTCACAGAAAAAAGACCGAGAATTTAATGTCTTTGATGTTTTCCTCAGACAATTTTCAACCTCTATTGTGGCTCATTAAGTGTCATTTTGAAGGAACAGAACACAATAAAATACGTTTATTACTGTAATTTCCTGACGATAAAATTGTGCTCTGTTGGGAACCTGCATGCAAGCGTCTTTACTTGTTCAGAATTCAGACCAATGCACAAAAATGTTTTTCTGCGAGGAAATTTTTCGAGCAGAAAATTCAATTCCCTTCGATAATAAGCGAATGTATTTATATGTAATTGGATGATGAATTACAAGCAGGTGTTACCAGTGATGCATTTTCTATTTCTATTTATCAAAATTCTTCGTCTTAAGATTAATAAACCTAAAGAACTTCAACTACAGAATGCCAGAAGGCGAGTGCCATATATGGAAAATGTACGTCCGAAATGGCACTATTCTTCAACCATATTCTGGCATTAGGCCCCAGAGGATTAAAGATTCTAATATGCCACCACTTTCAAACCTAATGATATTTAGAAATTTGATTGAACTCTTTATGATAAATTTCTGTATCTCATCACGTATTTTCTTTCTATTTTTATAGTCGAGCAATATTAAAGAACCAAGACTTGCTGCCAGAGACAGCCATCACCAGTATATTCTACAATGATTTTTGGGGTACACCATTGACCCACAGCGGATCTCACAAATCATATCGCCCACTATGTGTGCTGACATTTCGACTGAACTATTACCTACATGGACTCAATGCTATGGGATTCCATCTCGGTAATGTCATCCTACATAGCATCGTTACTGGTCTCTTCACTTACGTAGCCAAAATTTTAATGAGACGAACATTTGCTAGTTTCGTAGCCGGGTTACTATTTGCCGTGCATCCGATTCATACAGAAGCCGTAGCTGGAATCGTCGGTCGGGCAGATATTGGTGCTTGTTTATTTTTTCTGTTGACGCTGCTAAATTACATCAACTACTGCAACTACAGAGACAGATACATCCTCAACAAATCAACTGTTAAAACGACAGAAAAAGATAATTCGTATTTTCGCGAGAGACATAAGAAATGGTTGTACATGTTGCTTGTCGCTGTGTTCACCGGGGCTGGTATGGTAACTAAAGAACAAGGGGTGACTGTCATCGCTGTATGTGCTGTCTACGATGTCTTTATCCATAGAAAAATATCTCCAAAACAGTTTCATCATATTTTTACCAAGGTAAGATACGTTTATATATCGCCCTTCAGGGTGCAGTACCACAGTGGGGTGAATTCGACCGGAGAGCACATTTTCAAATATCGCACTCCGTGAAATTGGGTGGATGCGTACTGGTCAATTTTTCGTGACTTTTGCTAAATGGTTTCCCGGCAACGTTCTTCGAAAATCAGATACAAATCGATATAACGATACTGAAATAGCAGGGATGAGGTCTCGGCTTAAACCTGTAACTCATTTTCTATCAACCCCTCGTGTTTGCTTCGGAAAAAAGTGACATAAAACCGCAGGCTTGTGAAGGCTTAGATAGTGCCTGACGGCTTTGTTAGTCATCCATAACAGGAAATTGATATCAGTCAAGATGTTTTTCAAACTACTCTCGACCAAATAAGGCCAGCATCATTAGCTTCTTTGTTGTAGGTGGTGGCAATTTAATCCAATGAATTTCAGTCTTCAATGATATGAGTTAACGTATGATCCTTTTTTCAAGGTCGAAATGGTACAAAATTAGACATCAATAGGCTTCAAATGTTGAAATCTCCATGTTGGATAAATTATGAATATGCGACTGAGTGTATATATGGTTAGGGTGTAAACCCTGCAGGTGAAACGTGGCATTAATGCGCACTGCTTAATATACATACTATTAATCGTGTTTAGTTATAATATTAAGCAGATGGTTCTTCTATTGTGTACTTTGCATGAAGCGAATTTTGCTTCTAGCAAGAGAACTGTAACATTATATTGCTTAATTTTTTCAAGTACACATACTTGAAAGAAATGCTGCACACAGCTGGGTATTATTTCTACATAAAAGCATTTAGAATATTTTTGGAGCATGTAATTAGTCACACTTAAAATAACTTCTCGTGTTTAGTTTTAGTGAATCGTCCCAAAGAGATATCGTTAGTCCGCGCCTGGGGTAAGGGGGATATGCATTATCTCAGTACAAATAGTAAGTTGGTAAACATTTCATATACTGCGAAACGTACTTCAGGGGGTAAAATAGACACAACCGTCACAGTGAGAACCCTGTGGAAGAAACACGTTTTTTATGTGGTTTATCTCCCTCATTTTATTGGAAATTATGAAGCTTACCAAACCCCCTACTGAACGAATACACGCTCAAGGTTGTTTGTTTTCATATCTAATCATTTTTCCATCGTTCATTGTGTTTCGGTGATGCTTAGCGTGGTATAATTCTCGTACGAAATAACACTTTATTCAAAAAAATCTATCCACGCTATTGTCTAACAAAATTTAACGGGACCAAAACTTGCACAGAAGCGCACTTGAATATTGAATATTTCATTGTAATGAAATACACATCATGTATGGAAAACCTTTCAGGGCTATGTCTCTTGGCATAGAGTGAGAACCTAGCTAAATAAACCTACAAATACATACTCAACAACAGTTTTTTAAAACAGCTGTCACCGGCGCCAAAGATCTGCTCTTGTTTATAGATTCGATCTTAAAAAATTAATTCAATGCATAGGTAGACACATGCACGATTGAAATTCAAGTTTAACTACAGACCATCTTATGCTAGACATATCGCAGTTGAATACATCTGTTATATATACTAGCCCATTGAATTTCATTACCGTCAGTTAAATTATACTTCATCAATACCCCGCCCTCCACTCATTAAAGTGTGATTGAAAGCTGTTTTATTATTTCATAACTGATTTGTACTGTCACTCCCCGAGCTGCATTCATTATAGTATGATACATACAATGTAGAACATACAGTATATTATCGTTGATATGTCAGACTAATATCCTCATTACAATTATCGTCCTATAAGTTATGCGATAATACCGCTCAAAATTATTCGATATTGAATGATTTCATCTAAATGTATACTGCCTACATTTCTATAAAGGGCAAATAAGATATGATTTGCTCATTTTTCGAGCTGAGTGCTAAGACAATCTTCATGAGTTATTGGGGAAAATGTGTAAAAAGATGTTTTACGTATCGGATCATTCATACTCTGACACAGAACTGTATTTGTTGTATTAGTCACATTACTTATGAATCAAGGGTCATTAATTTCGTGCCTGTCTGGGCTAATATTTGCAGTGCTTTGTTGTGTAATTAACTGTTACTGGATTGTGAGGATAATTTCAGGATGGAATTCCTGATTTCCGATGATAAGCATATATTTGTTGGTGACACAGAAAATGTGTTCATATATCAGATAACGAATGCAAAATTTCGTTGAAGTGACGTGAAATATTCCAATCCGGTAAAGTTTAAACACCTCGCTATTAGTTTTGACGTGGGCTGTAATTTCTATCAGATTGTCGGTGACACGAAATTACTGCGCGAACTATTTCCTGTATAATAGAGACCCACAATTATTGGAGAATTGTTTTCCACGTATTACTAATGATTGTGCACCATATTTGTAATTATTTGTGTGCAAGTTATTCATATTAGCGTGTCTCGTTTTATTGCTTTTTCTTTCGCAGGAAAGTCTTACCCAGTTTCTGTATACATGAAGCCAGAGCTTCTTTGCTATGGATTTATTCAGATTATCATTAAAATGCGAACAGGTTTTTGTCATATTATATTCAGTGACATGAAAGACTTGGATTTTAGTCGAATATCTAGAACACCAATTCTCCAGGGAATTGTTGGGATCAAGAAACCTGCCAAAGCATTGATCTTCATCTTTACATCTTTTGCCAATTTGTATTTCGAGCGGTTCTTAGAAGATTTTTCTCGACATTTGGTTTCACCATTTCATTTATTACATCATTTTATGTGCACATGTGAGACGTCATCAATCTAGTCATCGGATATTTCGCGTTGAACGATCATGTACCGCGCACCCTTGGGCCGTTTTTCTTTCAAGTTGGATTACGGATTTGATGGACTTGCAATTTGCAATTATTGGGGGGGGGGATCTTTTTATTCAAATCATTTATTTCTTAAAACATTGAACTCTATACTAATGAAGTGATCAGGGAGGGGAATTTTTAAAAAATTGCTTTATTTTGGAGGTTGGATAATGATACCCGTATATTGTCTATTGGCTCCACACATAACTGACGCCGCCATTTTTGCAAGTCACGTTATTTACTGAACGAACCAGACAAATATATCCATTAGAACACCTGTCCACCGCGATTTTTCTGTATGTAATGTGATGTAAGATGATGTGGCAGTGGAAACAGCTATAAATGTTTATTTCCATATTTATGTATAAAAATAAAGGACGCCGGGAAAAAATGAAAAACGAAATTTTCTTATACCTAGAAATCGGAAAATTCGTCGGTGGACCCGTAATCCGAGTATTAAAAAAGACTGCCCGAGGCAGACATTTTTATTTGACCATTCAATCAACCTTAGCACTTGACATCTCGTTTCATTTCACCAGCGAAGTTTACCAAATCATAAATCATTAGGCTTAATTGCTTGAGTAAATTCTCGAGAGCAAATTCAACTGATAAATCTGTTTATTCAGTAGCAGATCAGTTATCGCTTTTTAATATCGCGTGAATGTTTATACCACGCGCGGAGAAGATGCCGCTTGTCAAATATTCTCTTCTATCATTCAAATCTAGAAATATCAACAGTGAAACTAGAATTTTTCGATGAATTCATAAGAATTTAATCATCAGCGAATACTCATACCACTAGGTCTTGAATTATACCCGTGAATTGTCAAACCTTTGAACGGCATCAATGTATATTTTCATCTACGATCTATTTGGTAGAAACCCTTTATTCAACACAGTTGTTTCTACACGCCTAACCTTTTTCGCTATTCAATACCACGCAGAATTCTTTTTGTCTCATGAGTTATTTTTGGAAAACATCGTGAAAGTCCGCTTTCGGTATGTGTTTTTTAGCCTGTTGGCCTTATAGATCTTTGAACCGAATTTTCTTTGAATATTGGCTGGTCACACATGTACTCTTGTGGTGAGACAGATGGGCTGGTCACTCGTGTGCATATCCGCACTTGTTACCGGTTATGTCAGCGTTAAGCTCCAGCGGCTCTCATTAACCAACATCAAAGACACCGCCGATTAATTTTGACAATAAATTTGAGATCAGCTGGTACAACTTTTATGGTCAATTCATTGTCTGAACTCATACAATATGTAATCTATAGCGACGGAAATTTCAGCAATCTACCACACGCACCTCTGCTGGTCAGAGAAAAGTTCAAGCGATATTATTGCCATTTTATGACTCCGTCGGACTTTATCTAGTAGCCGTTGGTCGTAATCGTATTCATTTATATTTGGAGACTAATGAAAAAATCAGGTTTATTGAGTTCATTTGCAGCAATAAACATATTAAAAACGCACCAAATAACCGATTAATTCAATTCAAGGTGGCTCTTTTTTCATAAATCTTAATGCGATGGCTATTTTTGGTTTTCTCACACATTCCTGTTGATTTCAGTTCAACGTCGAGAGTGCCGTCGTCTAGACAATGAGTAGCGATTGAAAAGTGTTTCTGGCAATTCTAACGAAAATCTGTCGCCGAAAATAAATTCAAACTTTTTTTAACTAGAACAAGCATAGCATTCATTGACCACACAAGTGGTAACTATTCGTCAGTTTTTGATAGTTGATTTTGCAAGAATTTAACATAGTTACGTGATTACCTGAATGGCGGCTTGTAACTGAGATAGATATTCATCTACAGACACTGACAGGTCTCTTTGCACGTGATGGATGATATATTATTATGATATTCCCATGTTAAAGAAAACCAGTTTTTCAAATATTTTCCATTCAAAGAGATCGCGTATATTGACTAACTGTGCTTTGATCTGATTAGATGTCAAATGTAATAGTCTACCAAAATGCACCATGACCGTAACCCGTAGCAACAATTTTTTTCATTTATTTGTCAAACACGACCATGACGGGATGTGATATAATATTGGATATATCATTGCTTGATGTTCTTGGCAGATAACTTCAAAGAATTCGTCCTTAATTGTAATCTGTTGTTATACCAGTTCCCATGTTAGAGATGTAAAAAGAATATCCGGATTTTCGTTCTCTGAATTTGCAATTGTTCTCACAGCATATTTTTGAAATATCCCTCTATTTCTGTCTGTGTAGACCACGCATATAATCATGCATATCCTAGATTCTACAACTTATTTGTTAAGATAAGTGGCTTCTGATGGATATATGGTCAACAATTCCGTAGGGCTTTACGGAGAACGGTGTAAGTCAATTTGCTTAGATTGGGTTTGAACTATCACGTAGGAAACCCAGGATCGCCTGTTGTCACGGTGATTGCTGCAATGGTACATTACGTGAGATTATGGGCTTCCGAACCGCAATTTCATAAATGCTTGGTTACTCAACTAGAAAAAAGACATTTTCCACGTGAATCTTCAGTTCTCTTTGAGGCCGTTTTTATCATGAATTGAAATGTCGTCGTCACTAGATGTTAGATTTTAGCTTTTTTTGTCTCGCGCTGCGGGAAATATGGAGAAAGATCTATCATTTTACATCTTCCATTCTCTCACGTGGATGTAGAAGCCATCCGCTTCTTCTATTCTACGAGATAAAAAGTCATCATATTGCATCTCATCCCAGAAGGCATAACTAATAATTGGCGCTTGTTTGTGTAGTTTCGGCCATCACGTCTCCCTAAGGGTCTCCCGAGTAGTTTGCATATGCGCTGCTTCGATGTGAACATTTTTAGGCCGATGCCGAAGAGAAAACACGATAACGGTCTTGATCGCGTCTGCTGTGTTATTGATTTCTTGTCAATGATGTTGCTCGTGATTGGATTCCTCTCATACTGTATCAGATCTTTAATTCACTAACACTTCTAATTAAATCGCCGATACGGACACATCTTGTGAAGATGTTGTCCGAATTAATCTACTACAGCCCGTATTGTAAACTGACCGGAATGTCTTTACGTGTCGGTGAAATGACTCTATGAAATTAATCAACTGTAACCTTCTCAGCCCGGGAATCTATCAGATTTCATATCAACACTTTGCTCGCACGAGGGACATGTCTCTTGATCAACTTTGAATTGATTTCATCTTAATTCGTGTTGTGGTTATCGACATTTGTTGTATCTTAGTCAATATAACACCACAATATTTACTGAATGATGAACCTGTTGCTCAGTAGTGTAGTATCATCTTTTTTCAGTTTGATGTTCTTATTTTAAAGCAAAGTATTATTAATTTTCGTATCATTTCAGAATGAAAACCGAGGAACAGTGGAAGGAATGTTATGTCTAACTGTAATCGGACTAGTCCTCATCGCTGTCAGGGTGATGTTCATGGGTCTGCATCCTCCCGAGTTCGCTCCAGCAGATAATCCCGCATCCGATTCAGCATCCGTATTAACGCGAACTTTGACTTACTGGTATCTTCCAGTCTTAAACTTCTGGTTATTATTGTGTCCTTACGTACTGAGTTTTGATTGGTCGATGGAGGCAGTGCCGCTGCTAGAAACATTAACAGATTTGCGCAATTTGTGGACGTTAGCTTTTTACAGTTTACTCGGATATTTCGCATTTTATGTAATTCAAACATTCCCAAATGCACATGACGCATGCGTTGCAACAAAAACTTTATACGTGAACGGAAACGGTTGTTCAAATGTCCACAGCAACAGCCAACCAACTAACAATTTGACCAGTCATAAAGAAAGACAGTATTCGTTGTTAAAACGCCGTAGAAGAGGATCATCAAGTAGCACGGAAAGTGTCGATGACTCGACGCCACAGACGTCAACGAACTTCCAACATCTACGTGTTTTGATTTTATCACTGTCTCTGATGGTCTTCCCGTTTATTCCTGCTACGAACTTATTTTTCTACGTCGGATTCGTGATAGCCGAACGTGTATTATATATTCCCAGTATGGGCTTCTGTTTACTAGTCGCTGAAGGTGCTCACATTTTGTATGTACGTCATAAATCTGATCCACGCCAAAAAAGGCTGATTGTAGCTGCTGTAACAATACTGCTGACGATGTTTAGCATTCGAACTGTTTGTAGAAATCGTGATTGGGCGAATGAAGAGAACCTATATCATTCCGGAATCGCAGTCAATCCTGCTAAAGGTATGTATAGACAGTGGTTCCAGTTTCACTAAGAAATTTAGCTTAGAATATCATGATCAACTTTTTAAAGAAGTCGATGAAGCTACTTAGAAGAATGCTTATAGACTCTAGTCCATGGCTTTAGGCTTTAACTTTTTTTTAAATATATCCAAACCCTAGTACGCAATCCTCTTGTAGGTTTCTGATGCGGGGGATTTAGGTCTTAAAAGTTACATGTACGATCCGACGCAGAAAAGAATAGATGGTATCTTAATATTCTTACCTTACTGCAGATAATATTTATCTGCAGCACACGTTCGTTCGAAAAAAAAAATGTCAGTTGTTTTGTTGTGGGTAAGCTAGCTGATGATCAGTCATTCAGCAGATGACGGGAGTTTCGGGCATTTACTTACCCCAGACTCGATTTGCATGATTGCCAGCTTCGTCGGGGAACATTTACGACTCCTGGATTCCATGAATACACAACGAGCACAATTACCTGATAATCGTATACCATTCTTTTGATGGCTAGTGGACTGATGTTGTTAGCAGTATAAAAACTATGTCCGCTGTCATTTCCATCGGTATCGTGATACTGATGTCTGGACATTACTGCGACGCACCACAGTACGTGACCTAAAGAGATTTCCTCCGTCATGTATGTCGAGAGACGTTAAACAACTTGTTGCTATTGATAAAAAGCCATCTATCCGTTTTCTAGTAGCATTGCCGATACAAGATCCAACACTTTTACAATCATCTGTATGAGACTGAAATGAAAAAGATATATTTCGTCTTTTTCAGCCTGGGGAAACCTCGCTAATATATACAATTCACAAGGCCGAGTAGAGGAGGCTGAATCCGCCTATAAAGCTGCACTCAGTTATAGGTCGAACATGGCTGATGTTCACTATAACCTGTAAGTACAGACAATCCAGTGACAGGAATCAGAAATCAGTGCAATGACAGTACTTGAGCTAAAAGAAGGAGGCACCGTGTTCTTCCCTTGTATAAGAAAGACAATACTCTCAATACCATTTTGGCGATCGTTATCGGAGAGGAATGTTGAGTCACTAATCCATAGCGTAGCTAGTGCAGCAGCAGCTCCATGGAAATGGGATGTGTCTCTTGACAATAATAAGACTTGCTATTACATTTATGGATATTAACCTTGAATGAGTTGAACTATGTATTTCGCAAATGATTAGTCAACTTGAGTGTCTAGTCACATAAAATTGTATTTCTATATTTTGTGCTAATAGAGGGATCCTGCTGCAGGAAAGAAAGCGTTATCAGGAGGCTGTGGAAAGTTACAAGCGTGCGATCCATTGTCGACCGAGATTAACCAGTAAGTGTTAAACCGAAAAGCTTATAAAACTCAC